>NC_134356.1:475868559-476168559 GCF_048569485.1 Anomaloglossus baeobatrachus
AAGTGGCTACTTTGAAGAACCTGGAATATAAGACACATTTTTTGTTGTTTCACACTTTTTTGTTAAGTATTTCATTCCACATGTGTTAATTCCTAGTTTTGATGCCTTCAATGTGAATCTACAGTTTTCAGAGACATGAAAATAAAGAAAACTCTTTGAATGAGAAGGTGTCCAAATGTTTGGTTTGTACTGTATATATATATATATATATATATATATATATATATATATATATATATATATATATATATATATATATATATATACATATACATATATATATATACATAAACATATATATACAGTTAGTTATACATATACTAGAAGGCGACCCGATTCTAACGCATCGGGTATTCTAGAATTTATTGTGTAGTTAATGTATGTTTTTTGTTATATACATATATCTATATATATATATACATATATATATATATATATATATATATATATATATATATATACAGTTAGGTCCAGAAATATTTGGACAGTGACACAAGTTTTGTTATTTTAGCTGTTTACAAAAACATGTTCAGAAATACAATTATATATATAATATGGGCTGAAAGTGCACACCCCCAGCTGCAATATGAGAGTTTTCACATCCAAATCGGAGAAAGGGTTTAGGAATCATAGCTCTGTAATGCATAGCCTCCTCTTTTTAAAGGGACCAAAAGTAATTGGACAAGGGACTCTAAGGGCTGCAATTAACTCTGAAGGCGTCTCCCTCGTTAACCTGTAATCAATGAAGTAGTTAAAAGGTCTGGGGTTGATTACAGGTGTGTGGTTTTGCATTTGGAAGCTGTTGCTGTGACCAGACAACATGCGGTCTAAGGAACTCTCAATTGAGGTGAAGCAGAACATCCTGAGGCTGAAAAAAAAGAAAAAATCCATCAGAGAGATAGCAGACATGCTTGGAGTAGCAAAATCAACAGTCGGGTACATTCTGAGAAAAAAGGAATTTACTGGTGAGCTTGGGAACTCAAAAAGGCCTGGGCGTCCACGGATGACAACAGTGGTGGATGATCGCCGCATACTTTCTTTGGTGAAGAAGAACCCGTTCACAACATCAACTGAAGTCCAGAACACTCTCAGTGAAGTAGGTGTATCTGTCTCTAAGTCAACAGTAAAGAGAAGACTCCATGAAAGTAAATACAAAGGGTTCACATCTAGATGCAAACCATTCATCAATTCCAAAAATAGACAGGCCAGAGTTAAATTTGCTGAAAAACACCTCATGAAGCCAGCTCAGTTCTGGAAAAGTATTCTATGGACAGATGAGACAAAGATCAACCTGTACCAAAATGATGGGAAGAAAAAAGTTTGGAGAAGAAAGGGAACGGCACATGATCCAAGGCACACCACATCCTCTGTAAAACATGGTGGAGGCAACGTGATGGCATGGGCATTCATGGCTTTCAATGGCACTGGGTCACTTGTGTTTATTGATGACATAACAGCAGACAAGAGTAGCTGGATGAATTCTGAAGTGTACCAGGATATACTTTCAGCCCAGATTCAGCCAAATGCCGCAAAGTTGATCGGACGGCGCTTCATAGTACAGATAGACAATGACCCCAAGCATACAGCCAAAGCTACCCAGGAGTTCATGAGTGCAAAAAAGTGGAACATTCTGCAATGGCCAAGTCAATCACCAGATCTTAACCCAATTGAGCATGCATTTCACTTGCTCAAATCCAGACTTAAGACGGAAAGACCCACAAACAAGCAAGACCTGAAGGCTGCGGCTGTAAAGGCCTGGCAAAGCATTAAGAAGGAGGAAACCCAGCGTTTGGTGATGTCCATGGGTTCCAGACTTAAGGCAGTGAGTGATTGCCTCCAAAGGATTCGCAACAAAATATTGAAAATAAAAATATTTTGTTTGGGTTTGGTTTATTTGTCCAATTACTTTTGACCTCCTAAAATGTGGAGTGTTTGTAAAGAAATGTGTAGAATTCCTACAATTTCTATCAGATATTTTTGTTCAAACCTTCAAATTAAACGTTACAATCTGCACTTGAATTCTGTTGTAGAGGTTTCATTTCAAATCCAATCTGGTGGCATGCAGAGCCCAACTCGCGAAAATTGTGTCCCTGTCCAAATATTTCTGGACCTAACTGTAGATGTTGTTGTGTGTAGTTGCCAAGTGTTTGTGTAGGGCACTGTAAATGTTCTGGGTGTAGTCTGGGTGTAGAGGTGTGTGAGAGCGGTGTTGTTTGTCTGTTGCGTTGTGTGTGCAGCTCTGTGTGTCTGCAGCGTTGTGTGTGTGGTGCTGTGTGTGTGTTGCGCGGTTTGTGTGGGTGTGTGTGTGGGGGGTGTGTGTTTGTTTTGGGGGGAGGTATGTTTTGTGCAGTGTGTGTGTGTTGGAGGAGTAGTCCTGGGGGGAGAGGAGTATAATAGGAGGCGTAGTCCTGGGGGGAGAGGAGTATAAAAGGAGGAGTAGTCCTGGGGGGAGAGGAGTGTAATAGGAGGAGTAGTCCCTGGGGGGAGAGGAGTCTAATAGGAGGAGTAGTCTTGGGGGGAGAGGAGTCTAATAGGTGGAGTAGTCCTGGGGGTGAGGTGTCTAGTAGGTGGAGTAGTCCTGGGGAGAGAGGAGTATAATAGGAGGAGTAGTCCTGGGGGAGGTGTCTAATAGGTGGAGTAGTCCTGGGGGAGGAGTCTAATAAGAGTAGTAGTCCTGGGGAGAGAGGAGTATAATAGGAGGAGTAGTCCTGGGGGGAGAGGAGTGTAATAGGAGGAGTAGTCCCTGGGGGGAGAGGAGTCTAATAGGTGGAGTAGTCCTGGGGGGAGGTGTCTAATAGGTGGAGTAGCCCTGAGGGGACAGGAGTCTAATAGGAAAACCTACAAGCCATTGACTCTCAGACACTTACAGACTCTCTACACTCATCACTGTCCCCTATCTCCTCACTTTCCTGTCCTGATCTGGCTGTAAAGCACTACAATGACACACTCAGGAGTACACTAGACCAAGTAGCGCCCCTCACCTTCAGAAAGACCAAACACAGAGTAAAACAGCCCTGGCTCACATCCCAAACTCTATTTCTTCAGCGGTGCTCCAGGAGTGCTGAACGCCTATGGAGGAAAAACCGCACACCAGAAAACTTCATCCACTTCATGTTAAGGACCTACAACTATTCCCTTCACCTCACCAAACAGACCTACTTCACCGCCCTTATTTCCTCACTTGCCGACAATCCAAAAAAGCTCTTTGACACCTTTCACTCCCTCCTCAGTCCCAAAGCACAGACCCCTATAACAGACCTTCGTGCTGATGACCTGGCCTCGTATTTCCCAGAGAAAATAGAAAACATCCGCCAAGAGATCAGCTCCCAGCCACGAAGCGTTGTGAATCCCATCCCTCCCCATATCCCATCCAGGTCATTTTCCACATTTGACCCAGTCACAGAGGAGGAAGTCTCCAGGCTCCTATCCTCCTCTCGTCCTACCACTTGCCCTACTGATCCCTTTCCCTCACACATACTCCAGTCCCTCTCTCCGGTTGTCACCACTCACCTAACTAAAATCTTCAATCTCTCTCTCTCTTCTGGTATCTTCCCCTCCTCCCTCAAACACTCTATCATTACTCCATTATTAAAAAACCTTCTCTTGATCTGTCCTGCACAAGCAACTACAGACCAGTCTCCAATCTCCCCTTCATCTCTAAACTCTTGGAGCGCCTGGTCTACTCTCGTCTCACCCGCTACCTTTCCACTCACTCTCTTCTAGATCCTTTACAGTCTGGCTTCCGCCCTTTACACTCAACAGACACTGCCCTTGTCAAAGTGACCAATGACCTATTGACAGGAAAACGTAATGGTGACCACTCTCTGCTCATTCTTCTTGACCTTTCTGCTGCCTTCCACACTGTTGACCACCATCTCCTTCTCTCTATGCTCCATTCTATCGGCCTAAAGGATACTGTGCTCTCCTGGTTCTCTTCCTATCTTTCTGGCCGTTCATTCAGTGTATCATTTGCTGGCTCCACATCTTCTCCTCTCCCTCTCACTGTTGGGGTCCCTCAAGGTTCAGTCCTTGGCCCTCTTCTTTCTCCCTCTACACTGCCCCATTTGGACAGACCATCAGCAGATTTGGCTTTCAGTACCATCTTTATGCTGATGACACACAGCTATACACCTCATCCCCTGAGCTCACCCCCGCTGTACTACAGAATACAAGTGACTGCCTGACTGAAGTTTGTAATATCATGTCTGCTCTCTATCTGAAACTTAACCTTTCCAAAACTGAACTTCTTTTTCCTCCATCCTTCAACCTTCCTAAACCTGACATCTCCCTCTCTGTGCGTGGCACAACGATAAGTCCTAGGCAGCAGGCCCGCTGTCTGGGTGCTATACTTGACACTGATCTCTTCTTCACCTCCCATATACAATCTCTTGCCCGCACCTGCCGCTTGCACCTCAAGAACATCTCTAGAATCCGCCCCTTTCTCACAATGGAAACAACAAAAACCCTCACCGTGGCCCTGATCCACTCTCGCCTTGACTACTGTAACTCTCTATTAATTGGTCTACCCCTAACTAGACTCTCTCCTCTACAGTCCATCCTTAATGCAGCAGCCAGGGTCACCTATCTGGCTAACCGCTACTCGGATGCCTCTGCTCTGTGCCAGTCATTGCACTGGCTGCCCATATATCACAGGATCCAATTCAAATTGCTTGTTCTCACCCACAAAGCTCTCCACAGTGCGGCACCCCCCTACATCTCCACCCTCCTCTCTGTCTATCACCCCACCCATTCTCTACGCTCTGCAAGCGACTTTCGACTAACATCCACACTAATTCAAACCTCCCACTCCCGGATCCAAGACTTCTTCCGAGCTGCACCAACCCTCTGGAACGCTCTACCCCAAGAAGTTAGGACAAATCACAACTTACTCAACTTCAGACGCACCCTAAAGACGCATCTTTTTAGGGCAGCCTATCACACTCCCTAATCAAATTCAATTCACATAGTCCCTCTACAACTTCTCACAACATAACTCTACATCAAACTCCATGGCACCCAAAGGCTTCTCAAGGCTCTGGCCCACTGGTCCAGGAAACCATTATCTAGCCCCCATTTCCGTGAGACGGCTGGATTGTCATTGTAAATAAACACTTGTACCTTGTCCCTCCCCCCCATCTCATTGTAGATTGTAAGCTCTCACGAGCAGGGTTGTGTTTTTTCTTCTAAATATTGTATTTTCTATAACTGTTACTTGTTTGTATATGATCCTCCTGAATTGTAAAGCGCTGCGGAATATGTTGGCGCTATAGAAATAAAGATTATTATTATTATTATTATTATTATTATTATTAATAGGAGGAGTAGTCCTGGGGGGAGAGGAGTGTAATAGGAGGAGTAGTCCCTGGGGGGAGAGGAGTCTAATAGGAGGAGTAGTCCCTGGGGGGAGAGGAGTCTAATAGGAGGAGTAGTCCTGGGGGGAGAGGAGTCTAATAGGTGGAGTAGTCCTGGGGGGAGGTGTCTAAAAGGTGGAGTAGTCCTGGGGGAGGAGTCTAATAAGAGTAGTAGTCCTGGGGAGAGAGGAGTATAATAGGAGTAGTAGTCCTGGGGGAGAGGAGTATAATAGGAGGAGTAGTCCTGGGGGGGAGGTGTCTAATAGGTGGAGTAGTCCTGGGGGGAGGTATCTAGTAGGTGGAGTAGTCCTGGGGAGAGAGGAGTATAATAGGAGGAGTAGTCTTGTGGAGAGAGGAGTATAATAGGAGGAGTAGTCCTGGGGGGAGAAGAGTATAATAGGAGTAGTAGTCCTGGGGAGAGAGGAGTATAATAGGAGGAGTAGTCTTGAGGGAAGAGAAGTATAATAGGAGGAGTAGTCCTGGGGGGAGAGGAGTATAATAGGAGGAATAGTCCTGGGGAGAGAGGAGTATAATAGGAGGAGTAGTCCTGGGGAGAGAGGAGTATAATAGGAGGAGTAGTCCTGGGGAGAGCGGAGTATAAATATAATAGCAGAAATACCTTAAGTATAGGCCCTCAGATAAGAAGTATAAATCAAATAGCAATAAGGGGGTATCTTACTTAAATCTCAAAAGAGACACAAACACAATAAAACTTAACATTTATTAAATATTCAATAAGAAGTGAACAGGGTCACTAAAAAAACGTGAATATATTAAAAAATAAACACATATGGTGCCTGGTCACCAAGCTCAAACGGACCAGCACCAATATGTGAGGCACACAAAAACACCCATATGCGCAAACACCATAAAAAATGGCCACGCACAACCCAAAGCCTTAACCAATAGAGGAACCGCCTCCTATAGGTAGGCTATGGGCAAATGTAATGGGAAGGTGAATAACCTAGAACAATTTTTATAGCCCAGGAAGCCATCTTTAGCATAAATGGATCCTGCCAAAAAAGAAAGGTCTCAACAATTCAGACGGGCCCATCAATGCACCAAAACCTGGGACTTCATGACTTCCAAACATATCATGTACCGTCCTTCCTTGTTTTTTTCAAGTTGCAGATTTATAAATGCTTCTGACGTGTTTCAATAACTCTTCAGGGAAGTCATCATCATTATCAAATGCCATGCATTCTGTCAGTGCACTTAAATGCTACTGATCATAGTATAAAAATGCCCTTGCTGGACTGCAAACAGAAATAAAACATAAATATAAGCCCACTGCATTCAAGATCCTACTATGCGTTACTGCCAGGTTCCATCCAAACACCGCATGTGTCCTTCACACCATGACAAATTCAAATGTGCCGCGCCGCCTGTACCATAGGCAGCGCCGCTTGATATAAAATGGAGTAGTCCTGGGGGAGAGGAGTATAATAGGAGGAGTAGTCCTGGGGGGAGAGGAGTATAATAGGAGGAGTAGTCCTGGGCGGAGCTGTCTAATAGGTGGAGTAGTCTTGGGGGGGAGGTGTCTAATAGGAGGAGTAGTCCTGGGGGGAGAGGAGTATAATAGGAGGAGTAGTCCTGGGGAGAGAGGAGTATAATAGGAGAAGTAGTCCTGGGGGGAGAGGAGTATAATAGGAGGAGTAGTCCTGGGGGGAGAGGAGTATAATAGGAGGAGTAGTCCTGGGGGGAGGAGTCACAGTGGCGGGCACAGTGTGCGGGGGGTGTGACCGAGCGGGCACAGTGTGCGGGGGGGCATGGCCAAGCCGGCACAGTGTGCGAGGGGCGTGGCCGAGTGGGTAGAGTGTGCAGGGGGCATGGCCGAGCGGGCACAGTGTGCGGGGGGCGTGGCCAAGAGGCCAATGCGTGCGGGGGGCTTTGCCAAGCGGCCAATGCGTGCTGGGGGAGTGGCCGGGCCACGCGGCCAATGCGTGCGGGGGGCTTTGCTGAGCGGCCAATGCGTGCGGGGGGGGAGTGGCCGGGCCGAGCTGCCAATGCGTGTGGGCAGGGCTGTATTTTTCCTTCATGCTGCCCTAGGTACTTTAAGTGGTCGCGCCCCTTAGTGACAACGTAAAACTATGAGTTTTCGCACACATCTGTTTAAGGCAGATCTACTCTGTAAAACACTTGAAAAAGTATCAATGAGAAACAAAGGGCACTAACCCCCCCAATGGGGATCACCACAGGTACATCAAAACATAGCATGAGTATAAAATATTCCCACCACACCGTCCCCACTTATATACTGTGACTGTCACACTGCCCCTAATAAACTACACACTGCCCTCCCTTATAAATTATACCCACCACACCTTCCTCGAAATATGATCTGCACATTGTCCTCATATCATGCTGCTCCCTCCTCACACTGTCCCATATATGCTGCTCCCTCCTCACAATGTCCCATGCATGCTGCTCCCTCCTCACAATGTCCCATGCATGCTGCCCCCTCCTCACAGTGTCCCATGCATGCTGCCCCCTCCTCACAGTGTCCCATGCATGCTGCCCCCTCCTCACAGTGTCCCATGCATGCTGCCCCCTCCTCACAGTGCCCCATGCATGCTGCCCCCTCCTCACAGTGCCCCATGCATGCTGCCCCCTCCTCACAATGTCCCATGCATGCTGCCCCCTCCTCACAGTGTCCCATGCATGCTGCCCCCTCCTCACAATGTCCCATGCATGCTGCCCCCTCCTCACAGTGTCCCATACATGCTGCCCCCTCCTCAGTGTCCCATGCATGCTGCTCCCTCCTCACAATGTCCCATGCATGCTGCCCCCTCCTCACAATGTCCCATGCATGCTGCCCCCTCCTCACAGTGTCCCATGCATGCTGCCCCCTCCTCACAGTGTCCCATGCATGCTGCTCCCTCCTCACAGTGTCCCATGTATTCTGCCCCCTCCTCACAGTGTCCCATGCATGCTGCCCCCTCCTCACAGTGTCCCATGCATGCTGCCCCCTCCTCACAGTGTCCCATGCATGCTGCCCCCTCCTCACAGTGTCCCATGCATGCTGCCCCCTCCTCACAGTGTCCCATGCATGCTGCCCCCTCCTCACAGTGTCCCATGCATGCTGCCCCCTCCTCACAGTGTCCCATGCATGCTGCCCCCTCCTCACAATGTCCCATGCATGCTGCCCCTCTCCATGAGATCCTAATGCTGCCTTCCTTTTCCATAATGACACTTCCATGCTGCCCCACTCATCATACTAAGACCACCACACTAGCGCTTATGCTGAGACCCCACACACACACTACCCCACTCTTGATACTGACTCCCCTACATTGCTCCACTCCATACTGAGCCCATACATGCTGCCCCTTCTCCATAATGAGCTCCCAATGCTGCCCCCTCTCATTCTGAGTCCTTACACTCCCCCCCATCGATTTTGTCATTGCACTATCCCTCAACCCTTGTCCTCCGTCTCTAGCATTGGCCCCTGCCTCCCATTCCCCCAGCATCAGCCTCCCCCAGCATCAGTCTCCATCCTCCCAGCCTCCCCCAGCATCAGCCTCCCTCCTCCCAGCCTCCCCCAGCATCAGCCTCCCTCAGCATCAGCCTCTCTCCTCCCAGCCTCCCCCAGCATCAGCCTCTCTCCTCCCAGCATCGGCCTCCCCCAGTATCAACCTCTCTCCTTCCAGCCTCCCCCAGCATCATCCACCCTCCTCCCAGCCTCCCCCAGCATCAGCCTCCCCCAGCATTAGCCTCCCCCAGCATCAGTCTCCCCCAGCATCAGCCTCCCCCTCCTAGCTTCCCCCCTCCCAGCCTCCTCCTCCCAGCCTCCCCCAGCATCAGCCTCCCCCAGCATCAGCCTCTCTCCTCCCAGCCTCCCTCAGCATCAGCCTCTCTCCTCCCAGCCTCCCCCAGCATCAGCCTCTCTCCTCCCAGCCTCCCCCAGAATCAGCCTCTTTCCTCCCAGCCTCCCCCAGAATCAGCCTCTTTCCTCCCAGCCTCACCCAGCATCAGCCTCTTTCCTCCCAGCCTCACCCAGCATCAGCCTCTCTCCTCCCAGCCTCCCCCAACATCAGCCTCTCTCCTCCCAGCCTCTCCCAGCATCAGCCTCCCCCAACATCAGCCTCTCTCCTCCCAGCCTCCCCCAGTATCAGCCTCTTTTCCCACAAGTCTCCCCCAGTATCAGCCTCTCTTCCCCCAAGTCTCCCCCAGTATCAGCCTCTCTTCCCCCCAGTATCAGCCTCTCTTCCCCCAAGTCTCCCCCAGTATCAGCCTCTCTTCCCCCAAGTCTCCCCCAGTATCAGCCTCTCTTCCCCCAAGTCTCCCCCAGTATCAGCCTCTCTTCCCCCAAGTCTCCCCCAGTATCAGCCTCTCTTCCTCCAAGTCTCCCCAGTATCAGCCTCTCTTCCCCCAAGTCTCCCCCAGCATCAGCCTCTCTCCTCCCAGCATCGGCCTCCTCCAGCATCCGCCTCTCTCCTCCCAGCCTCCCCCAGCATCAGCCTCCCCCAGCATCAGCCTCTCTCCTCCCAGCCCCCCCCCAGCATCAGTCTCTCTCCTCCCAGCCTCTCCCAGCATGAGCCTCCCCCAGCATCAGCCTCTCTCCTCCCAGCCTTCCCCAGCATCAGCCTCTCTCCTCCCAACCTCTCCCAGCATCAGCCTCTCTCCTCCCAACCTCTCCCAGCATCAGCCTCTCTTCCCCCAAGTCTCCCCCAGTATCAGCCTCTCTTCCCCCAAGTCTCCCCGAGTATCAGCCTCTCTTCCCCAAGTCTCCCCCAGTATCAGCCTCTCTTCCCCCAAGTCTCCCCCAGTATCAGCCTCTCTTCCCCCAAGTCTCCCCCAGTATCAGCCTCTCTTCCCCCAAGTCTCCCCCACTATCAGCCTTTCTCCCCCCACCGCATGCGCAGATCTCCGGTCTGCATTAGAGACACCCCCATGCACGCTCCTTATGAATGTTCAGCTCTGCGAGCACTTATCTGCTCCAGTGCCCGCCTCATCTTCCTGGCTCACGTGAGTATCTTCTTCTGACACCGGCTTCCATCACAGGGTCCTCCGTGGCGTCCTGCTGTGAGATCTGCATGTGATGTTCACACAGCATTGGACTCAGCACAGAGGAAGGAGCTAACTGGCGCGCCTGTGACACCGGAAGTGCAGGCGCCGGCAGTTCCGGGGTCAATCAGCTCCCTGTGCCCGGCCGCCACAGTTTGTCTGCATTCGCGTCTTAATTGACACAGATACAAATAAATGGAGGTGCGCCTCTCCCCCCTCCCCCCTCCGAAAACACAGAGGATTTAATGGATATGTAAAAAAGAAAAAAAATTTTTTTTGCTGCTAGAAGGTGCCGCCCCCCGCATCCTGCCGCCCCAGGCACGTGACCACGGGTGCCTAATGGTAAATACGGCCCTGCGTGCGGGGGGCGTGGCCAGGCCGAGCGGCCAATGAGTGTGGGGGGTGTGGCCGGGCCAAGCCGAGCGGCCACTGCGACGGTTGTCACTGTAATGACGTCATTTTGGAGCAAGACAGACAGACCGACAGAATAAGGAAAATATAATATATATATATATATATATATATATATATATATATATATATATAAAAAATGTGTGTGTGTGTTTTCCGGTCTGTGAAACATCTTCACGAGCAAAATTAGGACATTGGGTATTAAGTATTAAGATGCCTTCCTTGTTTGTAATTGCAGTATGTGGAAAAAAAAAAGGCTGCTATTAAGGTGACGTGCCGCTACTACATTATATCTCAGATAAATCAATTAACTGTCATAACTATGCACTCACATCACCACCCTCTTTTACTTGAATATTTGAATTAAATATGATGGCCAGACTAAAATAGGAGTCATAGACAGTATGCTTCAACACTAGTGCAGCAGGGCAACACAATCCAATTTTGGCTATCCGTATCTGGAATGAGTTTTGCACTCTGACCTTCTATCCCTACAAATTAAAGTATAGAATGGCACTGCTTGGCCAGCAATCATCTTTCATACTAGCTGTGATAGTCCCCTTGACTGGTCGCACTAGCCCATGTGAGGTGACAGCTGCAGGGCATAATAGGGGGAAGCCCACCTGGCCACAGCTGACATCTTAGCCTGCTCTGTGACTCTTTAGCAGTGGATGAAATGGCAGCAGGCATTTTTTGGGGGATCTGTTCTGCACAAATTGAATTGAAAACTGTTTGAATTCACGGGGACCTGCGACTTTCAGGAATTTGACTCCAAGTTGATTCTCCATTAATCTATTTGATCATCTCTATTATCTCAAGCTGTGTATTTAATAGATGTAGTATTCAATAATGTTTCCATTCTTTAATCACTTGAGTATCATTAATATATCTTTATATCTTGTGATTTCCATAATTCCACGACATTCCCTTCTTGGTGTTGTAATTTCAATGTTGTGGAGTGTATAATACCTAATACACTGTGTGCAGAATTATTAGGCAAGTTGTATTTTAGAGGATTTTTTTTATTATTGATCAACAACTATGTTCTCAATCAACTCAAAAGACTCATAAATATCAAAGCTTAATATTTTTGGAAGTTGCAGTGGGTTTTTTTTAGATTTGGCTATCTTAGGAGGATATCTGTTTGTGCAGGTAACTATTACTATGCAGAATTATTAAGCAACTTAATAAAAACCAAATATATTCCCATCTCACTTGTTTATTTTCACCAGGGAAATAATATAACTGCACAAAATTTAGAAATAAACATTTCTGGCATGCAAAAACAAAACCCCAAAAAATTAGTGACCAATATAGCCACCTTTCTTTATGATGACACTCAGCAGCCTACTATCCATAGATTCTGTCAGTTGCTTGATCTGTTTACGATCAACATTGCGTGCAGCAGCCACCACAACCTCCCAGACAATGTTCCGTGGTGTACTATTTTCCCTCCGTGTAGATCTTAGATTTTATGAGGGACCACAGGTTCTCTATGGGGTTCAGATCAGGTGAACAAGAGGGCCATGTCTTTATTTTTTCATCTTTTAGACCTTTACTGGCCAGCCACGCTGTGGAGTAGTTGGATGCATGTGATGGAGCATTGTCCTGCATGAAAATCATGTTTTTCTTAAACGATACCGACTTCTTCCTGTACCACTGCTTGAAGAAGTTGTCTTCCAGAAACTGGCAGTAGGTCTGGGAGTTGAGCTTCACTCCATCCTCAACCCGAAAAGGTCCCACAAGTTCATATTTGATGATACCAGCCCAAACCAGTACCCCACCTCCACCTTGCTGGCGTCTGAGTCAGAGTGGACCTCTGTGCCCTTTACTGATCCAGCCTCTGTCCCATCCATCTGGCCCATCAAGAGTCACTCTCATCTCATCAGTCCATAAAACCTTTGAAAAATTAGTCTTAAGATTTTTCTTGGCCCAGTCTTGACATTTTATCTTATGTTTCTTGTTCAAAGGTGGTCTTTTTTCAGCCTTCCTTACCTTGGCCATGTCCGCGAGTATGGCACACCTTGTGCTTTTTCATACTCCAGTAACGTTGCAGCTCTGAAATATGGCAAAACTGGTGCCAAATGGCATCTTGCCAGCTTCACGCTTGATTTTCCTCAATTCATGTGCAGTTATTTTGCGCCTTTTTTGCCCAACATGCTTCTTGCGACCCTGTTGGCTATTTGCCATGAAACGCTTGATTGTTCGGTGATCACGCTTGAAAAGTTTGGCAATTTCAAGACTGCTGCATCCCTCTGTAAGATATCTCACAATTTTGGACTTTTCAGAGCCCATCAAATCTCTCTTATGACCCATTTTGCCAAAGAAAAGGAAGGTGCCTAATAATTAAGCACACCTTATATAGGGTGTTGATGTTATTACACCACACCCCTCCTCATTACAGAGATGCACATCACCTGATTTACTTAACACTAGAAGTCCCAGAGAGCGGTCATTTAGCATTTCTACCTTTGGAACCCAGAGACGGGTCGAATGACCTGAAGGATTTTTAGCCCCATAGCGACGGCCTAATGTCTCAAGACGTCGGATAAACAGGGTACTTATTCTGTTCCGACGCTTTGAGACGTCAGGCCGGAAAAAGCTTGTAGCGCCCCCCAGTGACGGAAAATCTCGGGGATTTCAGCTACCGGAGGTAGCCGAGACCCCCAAGATTATGAATCGGGGTGGTTTTTTTTGGACCCCCATAATGTGATCGCCGGTATACACCGTATACCGCCAATCACATAAAAAATAAAATGGCAAATAATACTGATTTCTTTCTCATCTGACATGATCAAACATTTCAGATGATAAAGAAATATAAACCCCTAGTGCCCCCAAAGCCCCCGGTACTGGGGAAATCAACCCCCACCCCCCATACCCCCTCCGGAACATCCAAAATGGCGCCGCCGCGTTCCGAAAACTGAAGCCGCCGGCTCTGCATTCATTTCCCTCCGATCTGAAATGATCAAACATTTCAGATCGCAGGGAAATGTCCTCCCCCTGACCCCTCCTCCGGTACACCGGAGCACCCTACGGTTCTCCAGAGCCGCCTCCCTTCCCCCCTCCGGAGAATGGAAGATGGCGGCGCGCAGCGCACAGTAGCGCGCGGCCGCATTCATCCTGCTCTTTCTGCCGCATGTGACACGTCACATGCGACAGAAAAGTTGTCCCCAGGTCCCGCCAGGTCTCCCGCCGTCACCCCCCCGTCAGCCCCCCGTCAGCCCCCGGTCTTCCCCGTTACCTGGCTTCTGCTCCGTCCCCGCGATCACTACGCCTCCTTCTGGATAGCTGGCGGCGCATGTGCAGACAGCGGCTGTCAGCTGGATCCTTGCAAGCAGGGATGCTGACCTCGCTGCTGCACATGCTGCTGCACTGTGGACCGCGGGAGAGTGAGTGCAATAATCTGCAGCCACACTCCTCACATGGAGAGCCTGCTGTTCTAGAAAATGGGCTGTACGTTCTGTGAGCGTGCCCTGTTATGATCCGGAAACATGGAAAACAAGCACAAATCATTGGCAAAAGGTGACAAGAGCATTGGCAACTAATCTGGCCGCCATCCCCTTACTAACCATCACAACTAGAAGTAGCCGATTGGTGAACTAACATCCTGTGCACCACGAACCCAGCCGGAGAACTAGCTATCCTAAAGGTAGGAAAGATGAATAACTCTCTGCTTCAGAAAATAGACAAGAATAGCTAGCCCCCCACATTCAAAGACTGCGGTGATATAGGAAAAACACAATACACAGGTAGATGACAGGATTAGCAAAAGGTGAGGCCCCCGCTGACTAAAATAGGAAAGGACAGGAAAGGGACTGATGGTGGCAGAGAAAAACCCTGCAAAATACCAACTTCCTGATAGTACAAAAAGGCCCTCAGATCGCACGATCTGAACTCCGTCCTATACCAGGTGCCCTTGTCATACCAATGAACAGAAAATAAGAATCATAACAAAGTCAACAAGCCACAAACACATGGACCCAAAGGGGCTATACTCCACACAGAACTGCAGGGACTTCCTCAACAATCCACTAAGGGGGGAAATCCCTGCAAGCAAATAAACTGAAACCAACCACAGCAAATGACAAACCCAGATAAACAAAAGAACCAGACAATAAATAAAGAGCAAGCACTTATCTGGGGAAGATGTGGTGTAGAGCAGGATTAAGCAGGCTGGAGATACAAAGAACATCTGACATCCGGCAACAGCCTGCAATCAGACCAGGATTTAAATAAGCAGAGAGTTAGCAAAGGAAACACCCACTGCACAACACACCTGGTCCAAGTCCAAACCATTCCTGGCCACCAGAGGGAGCCTCCCAGCAGCCAAAACATAACTAACATTCACAACAGTACCCCCCCTTGAGGAGGGGGTCACCGAACCCTCACCCACGCCACCGGGTCTCTCGGGATGAGCATGATGGAAGGCGCGAACCAACCTGTCCGCATGAATGTCAGAAGCCACAACCCAAGAATTATCCTCCTGCCCATAACCCTTCCATTTCACAAGGTACTGAAGCTGATGCCTACTGCGACGGGAATCCAGAATTTTTTCAACCTCATACTCCAGATCCCCTTGTACCAAAACAGGGTCAGGAGGAGCTGCTGCAGGAACTGCTGGCTCCACATGTTTCTTCAACAAGGACTTATGGAAGACATTGTGAATCTTAAATGACGCAGGCAGAGTCAAACGGAAAGATACAGGGTTAATAATCTCCGAAATCTTATAAGGTCCAATAAATCTGGGCTTAAATTTAGGAGACTGAACTCTCATAGGAATATGTTTAGAAGACAACCACACCATGTCCCCTACTTTAAACCGGGGACCGGTTGGCAAACTTTTGGGCAGTTTCTTGGGACTGAAACAATTTATCCACTACCTGCCCCCAAATCTCCTGCATTCTGTTGACCACCGAATCCACCCCCGGACAGTCAGCCGCCTCAAGCTGCCCTGAGAGGAACCTAGGGTGATGCCCAAAATTGCAGAAAAAGTGGGACACCAACGTGGTAGAGCTAGCTCTATTGTTAAGGGCAAATTCAGCCAAAGGCAAAAACGAAACCCAGTCATCCTGATCCGCAGAAACAAAACACCGTGAATAGGTCTCCAGGGTCTGGTTAGCCCTTTCAGTCTGACCGTTGGTCTGAGGATGAAACGCCGAGGAGAAAGACAGCTGAACACCCAATTTGGAGCAAAAAATCCTCCAAAACCTGGATACAAACTGCACCCCTCTGTCAGAAACAATGTTTTCGGGAATACCATGCAAACGAACAACATGTTGGAAAAACAAAGGCACCAACTCTGATGAAGACGGCAACTTAGATAGGGGAACCAAGTGGACCATCTTGGAAAATCTGTCACAGATCACCCAAATCACAGTCATTTTCTGAGAGACGGGAAGCTCTGAAATAAAATCCATAGAGATGTGCGTCCAAGGTTTCTTAGGTACAGGCAAAGGCAATAATAGCCCACTAGAACGTGAACAACAGGGCTTGGACCTAGAACAAACTCCACACGACTGCACAAAACGACGGACATCTCAGGACAGGGAAGGCCACCAAAAAGAGCGTCTCACAAGATCTCGAGTTCCAAAAATGCCAGGATGACCCGCCAAAACAGAGCAATGAACCTCAGAGACAACTCGATCTCTCCATTGGTCTGGGACAAACAGTTTCCCTGTAGGACATCTCTCAGGTTTATCCCCCTGAAATTCCGCCAGTGCCAACCGCAGATCAGGCGAAATAGCCGAGAAAACTACACCATCATTCAGGATAGTAGACGGTTCGACAACCTCCAAAAAGTCAGCGCCGAAACTCCTGGAAAGGGCATCGGCCTTAACATTCTTTGTGCCCGGCAAAAAAGAGACCACAAAATTAAACCGGGTAAAAAACAAAGCCCACCTGGCCTGCCGAGGATTCAACCTCTTGGCCAATTCCAGATAGATGAGATTCTTGTGGTCCGTAAGCACCACAACTTGATGCCTAGCCCCCTCCAACCAATGCCTCCACTCTTCAAATGCCCACTTCATAGCCAATAATTCCCGGTTCCCAACATCATAATTCCATTCAGAAGGAGCAAACTTCCGAGAGAAAAAGGCACAGGGCTTAAGTTTACCCTAAGTAGCGTCTCGTTGAGACAGAACAGCACCTGCTCCGATCTCCGAGGCATCGATCTCAACTTGAAATGGGCGAGACACATGAGGCTGCTGCAGAACTGGGGCAGAAGTGAATCGCCTTTTAAGCTCCTGGAAGGCCACAATAGCCTCAGGGGTCCAATGCTCAGTATCAGCTCCCTTCTTTGTCAAATCTGTCAGAGGTTTGACAATGGCAGAAAAATTGGCTATAAATTTACGGTAAAAATTAGCAAACCCCAAAAACCGCTGCAGGGATTTCAGAGAAGTCGGTTGCACCCAGTCGTAAATAGCCTGAACCTTAACCGGGTCCATTTCAATAGCGGAGGGAGACAGGATGAAGCCCAAAAAGGAAATCCTTTGCACCCCAAAGAAGCACTTTGACCCCGTAATGTACAGTGCATTATCCTTAAGTATCTGAAAAACATCCCGTACTTGCCCAACATGAGAGTCCCAATCATCAGAAAAAATCAAGATGTCATCCAAATACACAATCAAAAATTTACCAATAAGGTCCCGAAAAATATCATTCATGAAGGCCTGGAAGATGGAGGGTGCATTAGTGAGCCCAAAAGGCATCACTAGGTACTCAAAATGCCCCTCAGAAGTATTAAAAGCCATCTTCCATTCATCACCCTCCTTAATACGGATGAGATTATACGCACCCTTGAGATCCAGTTTCGTAAACCATTTGGCACTCTTTACTCTAGAGAACAGATCAGACATCAGAGGCAAAGGGTACTGATATTTGACCGTAATTTTATTAAGAAGACGATAATCAATACAAGGCCTCAACGAACCATCTTTCTTAGCAACAAAGAAGAAGCCGGCACCCAAAGGAGAAGATGAGGGCCGAATGTGCCCCTTCTCCAATGATTCCCTGATGTATGACCGCATGGCATCATGTTCGGGCATAGACAAGTTGAAAATCCGCCCCTTGGGAAATTTACAACCGGGCACCAACTCAATGGCACAGTCACAGTCCCGGTGTGGGGGCAGAGAATCAGATTCCTGATCATTAAATACATCACGGAAATCAGACAAGAAGGCCGGAACATCAACTGCCTGAGCAGACGTGGAGGACACGGAAAGGTCCTGATGCACACCTTGACAACCCCAACTAGCTACCGACAAGGATCTCCAGTCAAGAACCGGATTATGGGTTTGCAACCATGGAAATCCCAGTACCAAGGTATCCTGTAGATTATGCAATACTAAAAATGTACAAGTTTCCTGATGCGCTGGTGCTCTCATAGGCACCTGGGTCCAAAATTGGGGTTTATGTTCTGCCAAAGGGGTAGCATCAATGCCCCTTAAAGGAATAGGAGTTTGCAAAGGAACCATGGGAAAACCACAATCCCTAGCAAACCCAAAATCCATCAAATTGAGCGCTGAGCCTGAGTCCACAAAGGCAAATGCAGACAAGGAAGACAATGAGCAAATCAATGTGACAGACAAAAGAAACTTTGGTTGCAAAGAACCCACAGTAACAGAAGTAGCCAATCTCCTTTCACGTTTAGGGCAGACAGAGATGTTATGATAAGCGTCTCCACAATAGAAGCACAGTCTATTCTTCCGTCTGAACCCCTGCCGACTAGCATTAGAAGGGACCCTATCACACTCCATAGGCTCCAAAGGCTGTTCCACAGGCACAAAACCAGCAGGTATCTTCCTGCGCTCATGTAAACGCCTATCACTCTGAATGGCCAAGGTCATAGAGGCATCAAGACCAGAAGGGACGGGAAATCCTACCATTACATCCTTCACAGCATCAGCAATACCCTTCCGAAAAAGAGCCGCAAGCGCATCATCATTCAATTTGGTAAGGACCGCCCACTTTCGAAATTTCTGACAAAACGTTTCTGCAGAATCCAAACCCTGAGTTAAGGACAACAAGACCTTTTCTGCTTGGTCCACAATATTGGGTTCGTCATATAATAAACCCAAGGCCTGAAAAAAGGAGTCCACATCACTGAGAATCGGATCATCAGACGCTAAAGAGAAGGCCCAGTCCTGAGGGTCACCACGCAGCAAGGAGATGACAATCTTAACCTGCTGTACGGGGTTCCCTGAGGACTTAGGGCGCAGGTCAAAAAATAATTTACAATTATTTTTGAAGCTCAAAAATCTCGACCTATCTCCCGAAAAAAATTCAGGAACAGGAATCTTAGGATCTGCAAGGGGAGTCTGTGCAAGATAAGACTCTATACGACGAACCTTAGCATCAAGATGAGCAACACGCTCACCCAATTTATCCATGCTAGAAAAAGAAATCTTCCACAGAACCCAAAGAAGAAGAGGAAAAATACCAAAAAAAATGTTTTCTCAGCAGCTTTTTTTTTCCCCTTCTTAAGAGTACCCTTTAAATTTGTTGGCCGGATGTACTGTTATGATCCGGAACCATGGAAGACCACCACAAATCATTGGCAAAAGGTGACAAGAGCATTGGCAACTAATCTGGCCGCCATCCCCTTACTAACCATCACAACTAGAAGTAGCCGAGGGGTGAACTAACATCCTGTGCACCGCGAACCCAGCCGGAGAACTAACTATCCTAAAGGTAGGAAAGATGAGTAACTCTCTGCCTCAGAAAATAGACAAGAATAGCTGCCCCCCACATTCAAAGACTGCGGTGATATAGGAAAAACACAATACACAGGTAGATGACAGGATTAGCAAAAGGTGAGGCCCCCGCTGACTAAAATAGGAAAGGACAGGAAAGGGACTGATGGTGGCAAAGAAAAACCCTGCAAAATACCAACTTCCTGATAGTACAAAAAGGCCCTCAGATTGCACGATCTGAACTCCGTCCTAAACCAGGTGCCCTTGTCATACCAATGAACAGAAAACAAGAATCATAACAAAGTCAACAAGCCACAAACACATGGACCCAAAGGAGCTATACTCCACACAGAACTGCAGGGAGTTCCTCAGCACTTATCTGGGGAAGATGTGGTTTAGAGCAGGATTAAGCAGGCTGGAGATACAAAGAACAACTGACATCTGGCAACAGCCTGCAATCAGACCAGGATTGATCACCAGCCAAGGTGAAGCTGTCAGCTGTGGTTTGCAGGCTACAGCTGTCTGCTTTACCCTAGCTGGCTATCAAAAATCGGGGGGACCCCACGTCGTTTATTTTAATTATTAATTTTTTGGGGGGCTAAATACAAGGCTAGGCATCCTTTAGTGCCACATGAAAGACACTAAAGGGCGCCAGCTTAGAATATGCAGTGGGTGGGACGTTATATTTGTTTGACATCTATCCATTCATCCATTGTGGCATTTTAGGCTGTGCACCCACGATCAGGGTTTGCAGCGTTTTGGGCGCAGTGTTTTCCCTGCGTCCATAACGCTGCGTTGTGCAGTAGAAGCACAGTGGAAGGATTTTTAGAAATCCCGTGCCCACTGTGCTTCTCTTCTCCGCAGCATACACTGACCTGTGGTGCAGCTTCCCAAGCCTCAGCATGTCAATTTATGCTGCGGAGACAAGAGTGTTCTCTGCAGGTAGCATAGAGCTCCACAGCAGCCTGAACCCAAATCGTGGGCATGGGCAGCTGCGTTCTCCCATGGACAACACTCACATCTCTGCAGGAAGGCTGACACTGTGTACTAGACGCCGTGTCGCTGGATCATGGCCACATAGCCTAAAAGTGAGAAATTTGTTGCTACAGCAACATTTTTGTGAAGTACCTGTGGATTCAAAATGCTTACTATACTCCTGAATAAAATCCAGTTTCCAAAATGGGGTCACTTGTGCGGGGTTTGTGCTGTATAGGTACCCAAGGGGCCCTGCAAATGTGACATGGTGCCCGCAATTTATTTCAACTTTTCCAGAATTCAAATGGTGCTCCTTCCATTCCAAGCCCTCCCATTTATCTAAACAGAGGTTTTTGGCCACATGTGGGGTATACCTGTGCTCATAAGACATTGGATAACAACCTGTTGGGTCCACGGTTTGTTGTTGCCTCTTGAAAAAGTAAGAAATATGATGCTAAAGCAACATTTTTGTGAAAAAAATGAAAATGTTCAATATGGCAACCTAAGCTTATCAAATTCTGTGAAGTACTCTTGGATTCAAACTGCTCACTATACACCTAGATAAAAGCCTTGAGGTGTCTTGTTTCCAGAATGGGGTCACTTGTGGGGAACCTCCACTATTTAGGCACCTTAGGGGCTTTCCAAATGCAACATAGCGTCCGCTAATGATTCCAGCCAATTGTGCAGTCAAATGGCGCTCCTTCCCTTCCGAGCCCTGCTGTGCACCCAAACAGTTGATTTTCATCACACATAAGGTATCAGCATACTCAGGAGAAATTGCACAATAAATCTTATGCTGAATTTGTTCCTTTTACACTTGTAAAAAAAAACAGCTACCTGGTTGAAGTAACAATTTTGTGGTAAAAATGTATTTTTTTATTTTCACAGCTGAACATTATAAACTTCTGTGAAGCACCTGAGGGTTCAGCGTACTCACCAAACATCTAGACAAATTCCTTCAGGGGTCTATTTTCCAAAATGGGCCACATGTTGGGGAGCTTCACTGTATAGGCACCTCAGGGGCTCTCCAAATGCAACATGGCGTCCGCTATTGATTCCAGATAATTTTGCAGTCAAATGGCACTCCTTCCCTTCCGAGCCCCGCCGTGTACCCAAACAGTTGATTTCTACCACATATAAGGTATCGCCAAACTCAGGAGAAATTGCACAATAAATTTCATGGTGATTTTTTTCCTGTTACCCTTGTGAAAAAAAGCTACCTGGTTGAAATAACAATTTTGTGGTAAAATTTTATTTTTTTATTTTTATGGCTCAACGTTATAAATTTCTGTGAAGCACCTGGGGGTTCAGGGTACTCACCAAACATCTAGATAAATTCCTTGAGGGGCCTAATTTCCAAAATGGGGTCACTTGTGCGGGGTTTCTGCTGTTTAGGTACCTTAGGGGACCTCCAAATGCGACATGGTGCCCGCAATCTTTTTCAGCCAAATTTCCTTTCCAAAATTCAAATATTGTTCCTTCCGTTCCAAGCCCTCCCATTTGTCCAAACAAAGGTTTCAGACCACATGTGAGGTATCACCGCTCTCATAAAAAAAAAAGTGGGTAACAAACCTTGAGGTCAAATTTTTGGAATTACCTCTTGAAAAAGTGAGAAAATTGATGCTAAAGCAACATTTTTGAGAAAATTATTAAAATTTTCAATATGACAACGTAACTTTAACAAAATCTGTGAAGTACCTGTGGATCCAAAATGCTCACTATTCCTCTAGATAGAAGCCTTGAGGGGTCTAGTTTTCAAAATGGCATCACTTGTGAGGGTTTTTTTCTGTTTAGGTACCTTAGCGGACCTGTAAATGCAACATGGTGCCCGCAATCTATTTCAGCAAAATTTGCTTTCCAAAATTCAAATATTGCTCCTTCTGTTCCGAGCCCTCCCATTTGTCCAAACAGATGTTTCTGACCACATGTGGGGTATCCGTGCGTTCATAAGAAAGTGGGGAACAAGTTTTTGGGTCCATTTTGTTGTGTTATTTCTTCTAAAAGTGAATAAATTTGGGTTTGGGTTAGAGCAACATTTTTAGGGAAAATTTAATTTTTGCTTTTTTCATTCCACATTGTTTTTGTTCATGTGAAGCACCTGAAGGGTTAATAAACTTCTTGAATGTGGTTTTTAGTACTTTGGGGGGTGCAGTTGTTTCCAAAATTGTGCTGATGTAAAGTAGACATGTGGGAAATGTTATTTATTAACTATGTTGTGTCACAGAAATCTCTGGTTTAACGGTATAAAAATTCAAAAGTTGAAAATTGCAAAATTTTCAAAATTTTTGCCAAAATTCATTTTTTTTCATAAATAAACGCAAAAAATATTGTCCTAAATTTGGTACTAACATGAAGTCCAATATGTGACGAAAAAACAGTCTCAGAATCACCGGGATCCGTTGAAGCGTTCCAGAGTTATAACCTCATGAAGTGACACTGGTCAGAATTGCAAAATTTGGTCTGGTCATTAAGGTGAAAATTAGCTCCATCACTAAGGGCGGCTTTGCACACTACGGCATCGCAGGTGCGATGTCGGTGGGGTCAAATCGAAAGTGACGCACATCCGGCATCACTTGCAATGTCGTAGTGCGTAAATCCTAGATGATATGATGAACGAGCGCAAAAGCGTCGTTATCGTATCATCGCTGCAGCCTCCGACATTTCCATAATGCCGGTGCAGCGACAGGTGCGATGTTGTTCCTCGCTCCTGCGGCAGCACACATCGCTGTGTATGAAGCCGCAGGAGCGAGGATCATCACCTTACCTGCCACCGGCTGCAATGAGAAGGACGGAGGTGGGCGGGATGTTTACATCCTGCTCATCTCCGCCCCTCCACTTCAATTGGCCGCCTGCCGTGTGACGTCGCTGTGACGTCGCACGACCCGCCCCCCCTTAGGAAGGAGGCGGGTCGCCGGCCAGAGGGACGTCGCACGGCAGGTATGTGCGTGTGAAACTGCCGTAGCGATAATAATCGCTACAGCAGCTTTCACTAGATATTGCACGTGCGACGGGGGTGGGACTATCGCTGCAGCATCGGTAACACATTGTTACCGATGTCGCAGCGTGCAAAGCCCGCCTAAGGGGTTAGCTAACATCCTATAATAACCGTCTTTTGTTCTGTAATTAACACCATTACCGTTGCACCACAGGAGGTTGTTGTTTTCCATTGAGTTTAGCCATTTAGTTTCTAGTTAGTTCTATTCAGTTTATTGTATTTGTCATTTGACCCTCTTTCGGGACTTCAGGGGGGAGCTCGAAATTTCTGGATCTTCGAGTGTGAATTGGTAGTTGGCTCTCAAGCCTATACAGCTTGGAGTAGGACAACATGTATAAAAAGTATCATGTGATCAAAATACCCATTTGCTTAACCCCTTCACCCCCGGCCACTAAAACACCCTAATGACCGGGCCATTTTTTGCAATTCTGACCAGTGTCACTTTGACAGGTTATAACTCTGGAACGCTTCAACGGATCCTGGCGATTCTGAGATTGTTTTTTTCGTGACATATTGTACTTCATGTCAGTTGTAAATTTAGGCCGATACTTTTTGCGTTTATTTGCGAAAATGTAGGAAATTGTGCGAAAATGTTGAAAATTTCGCAATTTTCAAACTTTGAAAATTTATGCCCATAAATCTGAGAGATATGTCACACAAAATAGTTACGAAATAACATTTCCCACTTGTCTACTTTACATCAGCGCAATTTTCGAAAGAAATTTTTTTTTCGTTAGGAAGTTAGAAGGGGTCAAAGTTCATCAGCAATTTCTAATTTTTCCAACAAAATTTACAAAATAATTTTTTTAGGGACCACATCACATTTGAAGTGACTTTGAGAGGCCGAGGTGACAGAAAATACCCAAAAGTGACCCCATTCTAAAAACTGCACCCCTCACACTGCTCAAAACCACATCCAAGAAGTTTATTAACCCTTTAGGTGCTTCACAGGAACCAAAGCAATGTGGAAGGAAAAAATGAAAATTTTACTTTTTAACACAAAAATGTTACTTTAGCCATAAAATTTTCTTTTTTACAAGGGAGAAAAGAGAAAGTGCACCCTACAATTTATTGTGCATTTTCTCCTGAGTACGCTGATACCCCATATGGGGTAAAAATCAATTGTTTGGGTGCACGGCAGAGGTCGGAAGGGAAGGAGCGCCATTTGAATTTTTGAACGCACAATTAGCTGCACTCATTAGCGGACGCCATGTCGGGTTTGAAGACCCCCTGAGGTGCCTAAACAATGGAGCTCCCCCACAAGTGACCCCATTTTGGAAACTAGAGCCCTCAAATAATTTTTCTAGATGTTTGGTGAGCACTTTGAACACCTGGGGGCTTCACAGAAGTTTAAAACGTTGAGCCGTGAAAAGAAAAAAAACATTTTTACCACAAAACTGTTGCTTCAACTCAGTTAAAGCAGGGTATGTTTTCACAATTTTTTCCTTGGTTTCTCTTTGTCTCATGGCCAGTGTGAACATGGTCTCACAAGTTCCATGTATACCATCTCATACTCTGGCTCACTTTTTTGTTTTTATGTAGTTTTTTTGTATTCAGTACAAACAGGGAGTGGCCCCCTTCTCAGCGAGCTGGACATTTCATTCTGTGAATCCCCCTGACTGTGTGTGTCCTGTTGGGACCCGGTCGCTCTCAGCCCTTAGCCACATTGAGGCCTATTTTAGACCCATGGTAAGGTTTTAATATTAGAGAGTGTAGGTACTATCCCAACTGGGTACACCTTGACGTTTGGTGGGATAGCTTTATGCTTTTTTTGATCAAAAACAGTGTTTACTAAGTACCCTATGTTTATATGCACTATGCATTTATTCAGTTAAAGCAGGGTATGTTTTCACAATTTTTTCCTTGGTTTCTCTTTGCTTCAACTAGGTAGCTTTTTTTTCACAAGGGTATCGGGAAAAAATGCAACATAAAATGTATTGTCCATTTTCTCCTGAGTACGCAGATACCTCATATGTGGTGGAAATCAAATGTTTGGGCACACGGCAGATCTCGAAAGGGAAGGAGCGCCATTTGAATTTTTGAACGCAAAATTAGCTGCACTCATTAGCGGACGCCATGTCAGGTTTGAAGACCCCCTGAGGTGCCTAAACAATGGAGCTCCCCCACAAGTGACCCCATTTTGGAAACTAGAGCCCTCAAACAATTTTTCTAGATGTTTGGTGAGCACGTTGAACACCTGGGGGCTTCACAGAAGTTTATAACGTTGAGCCGTGAAAAGAAAAAAAAACATTTTTACCACAAAACTGTTGCTTCAACTAGGTAGCTTTTTTTTCACAAGGGTATCGGGAAAAAATGCAATATAAAATGTATTGTCCATTTTCTCCTGAGTACGCAGATACCTCATATGTGGTGGAAATCAAATGTTTGGGCACACGGCAGAGCTCGAAAGGGAAGGAGCGCCATTTGAATTTTTGAACGCAAAATTAGCTGCACTCATTAGCGGACGCCATGTCAGGTTTGAAGACCCCCTGAGGTGCCTAAACAATGGAGCTCCCCCACAAGTGACCCCATTTTGGAAACTAGAACCCTCAAATAATTTTTCTAGATGTTTGGTGAGCACAAGAACACCTGGGGGCTTCACAAAAGTTTATAAAGTTGAGCTGTGAAAAGAATTTTTTTTTTTTACCACAAAACTGTTGCTTCAACTAAGTAGCTTTTTTTTCCACAAGGGTATCAGGAAAAAATACACCATGAAATTTATAGTGCATTTTTTCCTGAGTACGACAATACCTCATATGTGGTGGAAAGTAATTGTTTGGGCGCATGGCGGGGCTCAGAAGAGAAGGAGCACCATTTGACAGCAAAATTTGTTTGAATCATTAGCGGATACCATGTCATGTTTGGAGACCCCCTGAGGTGCCTAAACAGTGGAGCTCCCCAACAAGTGACCCCATTTTGGAAACTAGACCCCTCAAGGAGTTTATCTAGATGTTTGGTGAGCCCCAAGGGGCTCCAAAGAAGTCGATAATGTTGAGCCATGAATACAATTTTCTTTTGTTTTACCACAGAACTGTTACTTGAACCAGGTAGCTTTTTTTTTCACAAGGGTATCAGGAAAAAATGCACCATAAAACGTATTGTGCAATTTCTCCTGAGTACGCAGATACCTCACATGTGGTGGAAAGTAATTGTTGGGCGCATGGCGTGGCTCAGAAGAGAAGGGCACCATTTGACAGCAAAATTGGTTGGAATCATTAGCGGACGGCATGTCACGTTTTTAGACCCCCCCCTATGGTGCCTAAACAGTGGAGCTCCCCCACAAATTACCCCATTTTGGAACTAGACCCCTCAAGGAATTTATCTAGATGTTTAGTGAACCCCTTGTACCCCCAGGGGCTCCACTGAAAGTTGATAACGTTGAACCGTGAAAATTATTTTTTTTTTTTTTACATTTTTGCAGCAACAAGGTAGCTTTTTTTTTTTCTTTTTACAACGGTATCAGGAAAAAATGCACCATAAAACGTATTTTGCAATTTTTCCTGAGTACGCAGATACCTCATATGTGATGGAAATCAATTGTTTGGGCGCATGGCGGGGCTCAGAAGACAAGGAACGCCATTTGACTTTTCAAACGCACAGACGCAGTGCACTGATCGGCCGCTGCAGGAGGCACGGTCGGATGAGATACAAAAAGCGCTGGGATACGGAAAAAAAACAAAAGTCACGCCAAAAATTGAGCAGGGATGCTGACCCGCGCTCAGCGGGACGCACGGACAGATGCGATACTTTTTTTTCCGTATCCCCGACGCTTTTTGTATCGCATCAGTCCGTGCGTCCCGCCGAGCGCTGATCAGGGATGCACATAACGGATCGGCATCCCTGCTCAATTTTTGGCGTGACTTTTTTTTCCGTATCCCCGATGCTTTTTGTCACGCCAAAAATTGAGCAGGGATGCCGTTACAGCCGGAAGGAAGACTTCTGAAAGCCAGGGAAGGAGTCTTGCGAGGATAATTTGCATATTCCCAGTGCCTTCTGGGATAAGTGAAGAGTCACCGCGAGCTCAAGGAGAACCGGGTTTTGGCCGTTACAGCCGGAAGGAAGACTTCTGAAAGCCAGGGAAGGAGTCTTGCGAGGATAATTTGCATATTCCCAGTGCCTTCTGGGATAAGTGAAGAGTCACCGCGAGCTCAAGGAGAACCGGGTTTTGGCCGTTACAGCCGGAAGGAAGACTTCTGAAAGCCAGGGAAGGAGTCTTGCGAGGATAATTTGCATATTCCCAGTGCCTTCTGGGATAAGTGAAGAGTCACCGCGAGCTCAAGGAGAACCGGGTTTTGGCCGTTACAGCCGGAAGGAAGACTTCTGAAAGCCAGGGAAGGAGTCTTGCGAGGATAATTTGCATATTCCCAGTGCCTTCTGGGATAAGTGAAGAGTCACCGCGAGCTCAAGGAGAACCGGGTTTTGGCCGTTACAGCCGGAAGGAAGACTTCTGAAAGCCAGGGAAGGAGTCTTGCGAGGATAATTTGCATATTCCCAGTGCCTTCTGGGATAAGTGAAGAGTCACCGCGAGCTCAAGGAGAACCGGGTTTTGGCCGTTACAGCCGGAAGGAAGACTTCTGAAAGCCAGGGAAGGAGTCTTGCGAGGATAATTTGCATATTCCCAGTGCCTTCTGGGATAAGTGAAGAGTCACCGCGAGCTCAAGGAGAACCGGGTTTTGGCCGTTACAGCCGGAAGGAAGACTTCTGAAAGCCAGGGAAGGAGTCTTGCGAGGATAATTTGCATATTCCCAGTGCCTTCTGGGATAAGTGAAGAGTCACCGCGAGCTCAAGGAGAACCGGGTTTTGGCCGTTACAGCCGGAAGGAAGACTTCTGAAAGCCAGGGAAGGAGTCTTGCGAGGATAATTTGCATATTCCCAGTGCCTTCTGGGATAAGTGAAGAGTCACCGCGAGCTCAAGGAGAACCGGGTTTTGGCCGTTACAGCCGGAAGGAAGACTTCTGAAAGCCAGGGAAGGAGTCTTGCGAGGATAATTTGCATATTCCCAGTGCCTTCTGGGATAAGTGAAGAGTCACCGCGAGCTCAAGGAGAACCGGGTTTTGGCCGTTACAGCCGGAAGGAAGACTTCTGAAAGCCAGGGAAGGAGTCTTGCGAGGATAATTTGCATATTCCCAGTGCCTTCTGGGATAAGTGAAGAGTCACCGCGAGCTCAAGGAGAACCGGGTTTTGGCCGTTACAGCCGGAAGGAAGACTTCTGAAAGCCAGGGAAGGAGTCTTGCGAGGATAATTTGCATATTCCCAGTGCCTTCTGGGATAAGTGAAGAGTCACCGCGAGCTCAAGGAGAACCGGGTTTTGGCCGTTACAGCCGGAAGGAAGACTTCTGAAAGCCAGGGAAGGAGTCTTGCGAGGATAATTTGCATATTCCCAGTGCCTTCTGGGATAAGTGAAGAGTCACCGCGAGCTCAAGGAGAACCGGGTTTTGGCCGTTACAGCCGGAAGGAAGACTTCTGAAAGCCAGGGAAGGAGTCTTGCGAGGATAATTTGCATATTCCCAGTGCCTTCTGGGATAAGTGAAGAGTCACCGCGAGCTCAAGGAGAACCGGGTTTTGGCCGTTACAGCCGGAAGGAAGACTTCTGAAAGCCAGGGAAGGAGTCTTGCGAGGATAATTTGCATATTCCCAGTGCCTTCTGGGATAAGTGAAGAGTCACCGCGAGCTCAAGGAGAACCGGGTTTTGGCCGTTACAGCCGGAAGGAAGACTTCTGAAAGCCAGGGAAGGAGTCTTGCGAGGATAATTTGCATATTCCCAGTGCCTTCTGGGATAAGTGAAGAGTCACCGCGAGCTCAAGGAGAACCGGGTTTTGGCCGTTACAGCCGGAAGGAAGACTTCTGAAAGCCAGGGAAGGAGTCTTGCGAGGATAATTTGCATATTCCCAGTGCCTTCTGGGATAAGTGAAGAGT
Source organism: Anomaloglossus baeobatrachus (assembly GCF_048569485.1). Taxonomy (NCBI): domain Eukaryota; kingdom Metazoa; phylum Chordata; class Amphibia; order Anura; family Aromobatidae; genus Anomaloglossus; species Anomaloglossus baeobatrachus. The sequence continues at coordinate 475,897,908 of NC_134356.1, forward strand.
CACCGCGAGCTCAAGGAGAACCGGGTTTTGGCCGTTACAGCCGGAAGGAAGACTTCTGAAAGCCAGGGAAGGAGTCTTGCGAGGATAATTTGCATATTCCCAGTGCCTTCTGGGATAAGTGAAGAGTCACCGCGAGCTCAAGGAGAACCGGGTTTTGGCCGTTACAGCCGGAAGGAAGACTTCTGAAAGCCAGGGAAGGAGTCTTGCGAGGATAATTTGCATATTCCCAGTGCCTTCTGGGATAAGTGAAGAGTCACCGCGAGCTCAAGGAGAACCGGCTTTTGGCCGTTACAGCCGGAAGGAAGACTTCTGAAAGCCAGGGAAGGAGTCTTGCGAGGATAATTTGCATATTCCCAGTGCCTTCTGGGATAAGTGAAGAGTCACCGCGAGCTCAAGGAGAACCGGCTTTTGGCCGTTACAGCCGGAAGGAAGACTTCTGAAAGCCAGGGAAGGAGTCTTGCGAGGATAATTTGCATATTCCCAGTGCCTTCTGGGATAAGTGAAGAGTCACCGCGAGCTCAAGGAGAACCGGCTTTTGGCCGTTACAGCCGGAAGGAAGACTTCTGAAAGCCAGGGAAGGAGTCTTGCGAGGATAATTTGCATATTCCCAGTGCCTTCTGGGATAAGTGAAGAGTCACCGCGAGCTCAAGGAGAACCGGGTTTTGGCCGTTACAGCCGGAAGGAAGACTTCTGAAAGCCAGGGAAGGAGTCTTGCGAGGATAATTTGCATATTCCCAGTGCCTTCTGGGATAAGTGAAGAGTCACCGCGAGCTCAAGGAGAACCGGGTTTTGGCCGTTACAGCCGGAAGGAAGACTTCTGAAAGCCAGGGAAGGAGTCTTGCGAGGATAATTTGCATATTCCCAGTGCCTTCTGGGATAAGTGAAGAGTCACCGCGAGCTCAAGGAGAACCGGGTTTTGGCCGTTACAGCCGGAAGGAAGACTTCTGAAAGCCAGGGAAGGAGTCTTGCGAGGATAATTTGCATATTCCCAGTGCCTTCTGGGATAAGTGAAGAGTCACCGCGAGCTCAAGGAGAACCGGGTTTTGGCCGTTACAGCCGGAAGGAAGACTTCTGAATTTTAGCCTGTCTTCTTCATTGTGAGCGTAAGTGAGCAAAGTGTGAGCAAAAGTAAGTGTGAGTAGAATTGTTTGTATTTAGTTGTTTAATTGCTTAACATTTGTTTAGTGCTATCCCCATTAGAAAATGTGCTCCACTATTGCTAATGCGATCCAGTGTACATCTTGTCTCATGTATGCAGTCCTTGAAAAGCCGTTCGAGGGTGCATACTGTTGTTCGAGATGTGCGCAAGTTGCACATTTGGAAGCCCAGATACTGGATCTAAATGAGCAGCTGGCAACTCTGAGATGCATTAGCAATATGGAAAGGAGTGTGCTGCTCACTGAGCAGCAGCTTGCTGGGTCAGATGTGGGGGAGGATCGTAGTAGGGAGCGGCAGGACGGTGAGGTAGGTAGTTGGGTGACAGTTAGAAAGGGGGGTAAAGGGAAAAGTGCTAGGGAGGCTAGTCCTGAACTGACACACCCCAATAGGTTTGCAAACTTGGCAGATGAGGGGGATGTCATTACAGGGGTAGCATTGCTGCAGCAAGGCATGACCTCTGAACGCCAGAGGAGTGTCTGCTCCAGTAAGGGGGGGAATAGGAGTGCAGGGCAGGCAAGACAGGTACTGGTAGTGGGGGACTCAATTATTAGGGGGACAGATAGGGCAATCTGTCACAAAGACAGGGATCGCCGAACAGTGTGTTGTCTTCCTGGCGCTCGAGTTCGGCACATCGCTGATCGGGTTGACAGATTACTGGGAGGGGCTGGGGAGGACCCAGCGGTCATTGTACATATTGGCACAAATGACAAAGTTAGAGGTAGGTGGAAGGTCCTTAAAGATGATTTCAGGGAATTAGGTTGTAAGCTTAAAGCATGGACCTCAAAGGTGGTATTTTCGGAAATACTACCTGTGCCACGAGCCACACCAGAGAGGCAAAGAGAGATCAGGGAGGTTAACAGGTGGCTCAAGAATTGGTGTAGGAAAGAGGGTTTTGGGTTCCTGGAGAATTGGGCCGACTTTTCAGTTGGCTACAGATTCTATGCTAGGGATGGGCTGCATCTTAATGGGGAGGGTGCAGCTCTGCTGGGGCAGAAAATGGCTAGAAGGTTGGAGGAGTGTTTAAACTAGGAATGGGGGGCGAGGGTATTCACTTTATAGAAGGGGAATGTAGTGCAGATAGTGACCAGGGCACAAGTAATGAAATTGGGGGTGGTACGGGGGGAAGGGTTAGGACAGTCAATACAGTAAGCAGGAATATAGGTACAAAGTCATACGTAACGTGCATGTACACTAATGCCCGAAGCCTCACAAATAAGGTGGAGGAATTAGAATTAATATTGTTGGAAGAAAATTATGATATAGTGGGGATATCAGAGACATGGCTGGATGAGAGCTATGACTGGGCTGTTACTTTACAGGGTTATAGCCTATTCAGGAATGACCGTCCAAATAAGCGAGGGGGAGGTGTGTGTCTATATGTAAAATCATCCTTAAAACCCATCCTGCGTGACAACATATGTGAGGGTACTGAGAATGTAGAGTCCCTATGGGTGGAGATAAGGGGGGGGAGAATGAATAATAAAATACTGATAGGGGTGTGTTATAAGACGCCGAATATTATGGAAGAGGTAGAGAATCTCCTCATAAAGCAAATTGATAAAGCAGCGAGTCTCGGAGAGGTAATTATTATGGGGGACTTTAACTATCCTGATATAAATTGGGGAACAGAAACTTGCAGTTCCAGCAAAGGAAATAGATTTTTGATAACAATGAAAGATAATTACCTTTCACAAATGGTACAGGACCCCACAAGAGGGGGAGCACTACTAGACCTTGTACTAACCAATAGGCCAGACCGCATATCAAATATACAAGTTGGGGGTTACTTGGGGAATAGTGATCATAAAATAATAAGTTTTCATGTATTCTTTAGTAAGATGTATAGTAGAGGGGCTACAAGGACACTAAACTTCAGGAAAGCAAATTTTAAACGGTTGAGAGATTATCTTAGTGCAATAAACTGGGATGATGTACTAAGTAATAAAAGTACACAAAGCAAATGGGAGACTTTTATGAGCATCCTGAATAGGGCTTGTGCAGAAAATATACCCTATGGGAACAAACATGCTAGAAATAGGAGGAAACCCCTATGGCTAAATAGAGCTGTAAGGGAAGCAATAAAAGAAAAACAGAAAGCCTTAAAAGAATTAAAGAGGGTAGGTAGTGATGAGGCATTATATAATTATAGAAAATTAAATAAAATATGTAAAAAGCAAATTAAGTTAGCTAAGTTTGAGACAGAGAGACTCATTGCGAGAGAAAGTAAAAATAATCCTAAAATATTCTTTAACTACATAAACAGCAAAAAACTGAAAAGCGATAGTGTTGGCCCCCTTAAAAATAGTCTTGGTGAAATGGTGGAAGGGGATGAGGGTAAAGCTAACCTGCTGAATGACTTTTTTTCTACGGTTTTTATACAAGAAAATGCCATGGCAGATGACATGACCAGTGATGCCATAAATTCACCCTTGAATATTACCTGCTTAACCCAGCAGGAAGTACGCCACCGCCTCGAAATCACTAAGGTTGACAAATCTCCGGGCCCGGATGGCATACACCCCAGAGTACTACAGGAATTGAGTTCTGTGATAGATAGACCATTATTTTTAATCTTCTCAGATTCCTTAATAACAGGGTCGGTACCGCAGGACTGGCGCATAGCAAATGTGGTGCCAATATTCAAAAAGGGGACAAAAACTGAGCCGGGAAATTATAGGCCGGTAAGTTTAACCTCTACGGTTGGTAAAATCCTTGAGGGTTTCTTGAGAGATGCTATACTGGAGTATCTCAAGAAAAATAACCTTATGACAGAGTATCAACATGGGTTTATGAGGGATCGATCCTGTCAAACTAATTTGATCAGCTTCTATGAAGAGGTAAGTTCAAGCCTGGACCAGGGAAATGCAGTGGATGTTGTGTATATGGACTTTTCAAAAGCTTTTGATACGGTGCCACACAAAAGGTTGGTACATAAAATGAGAATAATGGGGATAGGGGAAAATATGTGTAACTGGGTTAAAAACTGGCTCAGTGATAGGAAACAAAGGGTGGTTATTAATGGTACGTACTCGGACTGGGTCTCAGTTCATAGTGGGGTACCACAGGGGTCAGTATTGGGCCCGCTTCTTTTCAACATATTTATAAATGACCTTGTTGGGGGCATGCGGAGTAGAATTTCAATATTTGCAGATGATACTAAACTCTGCAGGGTAATCAATACAGAGGAGGATAATTTTATATTACAGGGAGATTTATGTAAATTGGAGGATTGGGCTGAGAAGTGGCAATTGAAGTTTAATGTAGATAAATGTAAGGTCATGCACTTGGGTAGAGGGAATAACATTTATGATTATGTACTTAATTGTAGAACACTGGGTAAAACAGACACAGAAAAAGACTTGGGTGTATGGGTGGATGGTAAACTTCACTTTAGTGGACAGTGTCAGGCAGCTGCTGCCAGGACTAATAAAATAATGGGATGTATTAAAAGAGGTATAAGTGTTCATGAAAAAAATATAGTTCTACCTCTGTACAAGTCACTAGTGCGACCGCACTTAGAATACTGTGTACAATTCTGGTCACCGATATATAAGAAGGACATAGCTGAACTGGAGAGGGTGCAGAGAAGAGCGACCAAGATTATTAGAGGAATGGGGGGGCTGCAATACGAAGACAGGTTATTAAACTTGGGGTTATTTAGTCTGGAAAAACGAAGGCTTAGGGGAGATCTAATCACAATGTATAAATATATGAGGGGACAGTACAGAGACCTTTCCAAAGATCTATTTACACCTAGGCCTGCGACTGGAACACGGGGGCATCTGCTACGTCTTGAGGAAAGAAGGTTTAATCATAATCACAGACGAGGATTCTTTACTGTACGAGCAGTGAGACTATGGAACTCTCTGCCGCATGATGTTGTAATGAGTGATTCACTACTAACATTTAAGCAGAGACTGGACGCCTTTCTTGAAAAATTTAATATAACCAGTTATGTATATTAGATTTTATGACAGGGTATTGATCCAGGGAACTAGTCTGATTGCCGGATGTGGAGTCAGGAAGGAAATTTTTTCCCCATTGGAACTTGTTTGCCACATTGGGGTTTTTTTGCCTTCCTCTGGATCAACATGTTAGGCTACGGGTTGAACTAGATGGACTTAGAGTCTCCCTTCAACCTTAAAAACTATGATACTATGATGATGATACTATGCCGATCCGTTATGTGCATCCCTGATCAGCGCTCGGCAGGACGCACGGACTGATGCGATACAAAAAGCGTCGGGGATACGGGGAAAAATAAGTCCCGCCGAAAACTGACCACGGATGCAGATACGTTATCTGCATCCCTGATCAGCGCTCGGCAGGACGCACGAGGTGTAAAAATGGACAGGGGATAGAGGAAAAAAAAGAAAAAAAAAAGTTATACTCACAGTACCCAGAGGATTAGCAGGAGGAACAGCTTTACAGGAGCAGCAGGCAGGAAGTTGGACAGCTCAGCAGAAGACCCAGGAAGAAGGACCCAGCGATGGAGGCAGATGTGATCGGCCGGTGAAGACAGGTAAGAGGACGTTGGGGGGACAGCAGAGGGGGAGGGGGACAGCAGAGGGGGAGAGCAGAGGGGGAGAGCAGAGGAGGAGGGAGATACCGGAGGAGCTGCAGAATAGAGATCACGGGGGAGGCCGGCAGATCAGGATGTCGGGGGGCAGATCGGGATGTCGGGGGGCAGATCGGGATGTCGGGGGGCAAATCGCAGGGGGGCACGGGCAGGGGCCATTACGGGAGCGCACAGGGGCTGCAAGGTGAGCACAATACTCACCGCTCCTGCTCCGTGACGTGACAGCAGCGGCAGCAGCAGCGGTGGCGTGGTACCACTAGTACCAGCCAGTGCTGCACGCTGCAGACATGTTGGGGGAGGGTCCCCAGACCAGCACAGGCCTGGGGAGGGCGGCCACCGGCAGATCAGACCGCCCCACTGCTCACTGATTGGAGCGATTGCGCGTCATAGCACGATCGCTCCAATCAGTGCTGCAGGGGCTGGGGGCGGCATGTTTGAGATCCACCTATGATCTGCTGTACCTGCTACAGCACATCATAGCCGGATCTCACAGTATCGCACTATTTCCGGCATTATTTTTACCGAAATCAGTGCGAAAGATGTGGTTGGCGGTTCAGATTTGAACAGCCAATCACATCGATCGTCGATGGGGGGTGGCGATGCCACCTCCCTGGGGTGAAGCAAAGGTCCCCTGCTGTAAGAAACAGCAGGGGAGATCATTTGAAAGCCGTTGCTATGGCCACGGCAATCAAATGAACTTTAGGCCGTAAAATTACGTTCCTGGTCGTTAAGTCACGTTAAAATAGGACGTAATTTTACTGCCCGCGGTCGTGAAGGGGTTAATAACTCTGCACACAGTGTAGTAGAAGATGATCTGTTTAGAAGATGAAATTACTATTTTTGCTTACATGTGTGTATACAGGAATGTATGTTCCCTAAAGCTTACTTATTTAGTTGTAAATGCAAATAGAAGGGAAAAATCTGGGCACTGCTTACCGTTTAATGGTGCTTGCTGGCAGCGTTTTCTTGATCCAAGACGTCCTTGGTATAGGAGCCGCTTGCGCTAATATTATCCTGTAACAGGATTTTTCTGAGCCTACACCTGTAGAATCACGGCTAAGGAGAGACTAGCAGCCACCGTGGTGCTATTGCCAAGCAGAAGAAGTGTGTGTCCTCTGTGCCCCTTCCCCTCACCTCCCCTATGTTGTCTCACCTGTTTACATGAAGGAACATTAAAACTTCTCACACCGCAGAGTGCTGCCGATCTTACTTTTTTGGATGGATACTTATTTAGTTGTGTTCTTTATATTCTATTTCACCATAATCTGAAAAATAGCAAGAATAGAAGTTATGCGATATAGGCTAACAATGAAATCAAGTAGCCGACTTCATCCTCATAAAGCTGTCCCATTTAAGCTCTGTGCAAATCTTGTGAAGGGCCTGTTGGGGTATCACCCCTACCAATGGATAGGCATGCTGTGACTTTAAGAAACAGTGTCACCTCTTCCCCCTGTGTTCTGTGTTTTTTGGACAAGCTGGCAGAGCCGGCGCTCCCCTCTGTACTGTGGAGTTGGACTAACCATGCCCAAAAAGTGCAGAAAGCAGACAAAGAGCGGGACAAAAGCTAAAGGGTGGGAAGAGAGGAAGTCAGGTCACCTGAGAGAGAGAGAGGAGATGTCATCTGTGTAGTGTCCAAGAACGGCGGTTGGGAGAGAAGCACGGGTTGAGAGAGAGACTGCAGAGTCCTGGTAGCTGTTGAGCCAGTCCTGGACTGGGAAAGCTCATGAAGTGGGAGATCCCATAGACTAGAAGAGACGGAGTCCGTAAGAGTCAAGAACCCCAGGTCTGTGGAAGAGAAGTTACTGACTGTCCTGGAAGGAAAGTGCGCACGGATGGGCCATCTGAGCATCACCGAATTGAGCTCCCAGGAGTGGACTTTTTGCCCCTTAACAGTACTGTGAGTCCTTTTCCCATGTGCACACCCAATAGGGTTTAGCATACCCTTTAGTAGTTAGAGCATGGTAGATGCGAGGCTCATGTAACAGAGATCAGTTAGGTTGTTAGTGTAGTGGTTTTAAGTAAATTCTTCTTGCAAAGTTTACTGTTGTACTGATACTTGTAATAGTTGGGATGACACAGGGTTGGTGCGGCCCAGCTAGAAACTGTAGTGTTTGTCAACCACACTGTTGCCAAAGTATATTCCACTGTCATGCTACACCTATATTCCCTGTCCGTTAACAAAGCGGTTCTCTTGTTTCTGCACCCTCACCTCCTGTACCGTAAATGAACTCTGCCTAGCAGTGGCTCCGTTGCCTCTTCTACAGGCCAACTAAAGGCAATTGTGGCGATAATCGTGAACTTGTAATTTGTGACTCAAAAAAAATTACAGCACCATTGTAAAGCTAAAATATGGCAAAAAAAAAATAAAAAAATATTCTGACGATGACAAAATGAAAAAATGGCCGCCTTATACATCAAATGAAAATGAATAATGGAGCTCTTTGATGTTTTTGCAACCTATGTTCACTGCTGGACAGTTGACCAAATTATAACAGTGAATTAAACAGGATCCTGTAGAAATAACTTTTTGTTGATTTTTGCAGGGAAACCAAGGGTGGAGGGCAAACAAGGTCAGATAATGCCCCTTCATTAACGACAGGTGATGCCTTCTGTACAACCACACCAAATAGCACATTCCTATAGCTGGGCCTGTGTTAAATCTCAAAGTTTGGAAGGAAGTTAAAGTGTGCCTATATTTTTACAAGAAAATTATTCTAGTAACTACTCTGCAGTATATTCACTTTTCTAAATCACTCTATTAGAGGAAGAAGCCAATGCGAAACGTGTGTCGGAGTTCTTGTTCAAGCAGTCCCAGGTTACCTCTTCACATTATGTTCTAGGTCTTGATTATTCACTATTTTTATTTGTGTTTACTTTGAATGGCCCCACTAGGGTAAATTTTGACCACCATCTACTACAGTATATGGTCGTCTTTGCAATTTACGTTCTGCCAACTATGGTTTATGTACAGTATATGCATAAGGATTTGCTACTTATGGAATTATCAGAATAAATATACATTCCTATTTATGTGCTGGATTTTGATGCTGATGGGAGTGTGATTAAATGTTCATCCATATACTAGTTCCTCCATATTTGTTACTATTATAAGATCCAGCATTATATCTTATTAGAATGTACCATGGTCTTTCCTGGATATATACTTTTGTGTCTAACTCTCCTATTTATTCATGTTGCTATTAAAGTGCACCAATCACCAGGATTTTCCTATATAACCTAAAGCCAGTGCTATACTGACACTATCATGCTGATTCTATACATGCCTTTAGTTGTCAGCTAGGATGTATAGTTTTTCAAACACAGGCAAGTAAAGTTTGTAAAATGTACAGTTTTTTGATTGACAGCAGCTGCAGCAGCTAATAACTGGGGTGGGGTCTGATAGTGATTCCCGCCCCCCTGCCTGTTGTTCCTCCCCCTGTTATTTATGCTAATTCCATTATAGAAGGACCTTGCTGACATCATACCCATGTGACTAGAAGGGGCGGGGCCTCAGCCAACATAGCTGATACCAGGAGGCAACATTATTTTTCTGTTGGCTGAAGCCCCGCCCCTTCTGGTCACATGGGTATGATGTCAGAGAGATCCTTCTAGCCACCATGATTAATAGACACAACCTTCTATATTGGAATTAGCATAAATAATAGATAGGGGAAGGAACAACAGGCCAGGTGTTGGGAGGGGGCGAACATCACTATCAAAACCCCCCTTAGCTATTGCTTAGCTGCTGCCAAACAAAACACTGTTCATTTTACAAACTTTACTTATGTTTCAAAACCTATACATCCGAGCTGACCACGACAGGTATGTATAGAATCAGCCTGATAGTGTCAGTATAGCACCGGTTTAGGTTACCTAAGATAATCCTGGTGATTGGTGCGCTTTAAATAAAATGTATTCCTTTTTATTTCGCCTTTCTTGCTTACATTATTTCTTTGGGTAATAAAACTGGTTCTAATGAGGATCACCGCAGGAAAGGCAAAACTAGAATTACTCTGCTGAATAGGGCAATGACTCAAAACACAAGCTGTTATCAAGGCAAAGGATGGAGACTTTGAAAAACTAGAATATAAGACATCTTAGAACAATATTAGCTCTTCTCGGTCACTGTATAGTGTATATTTACTGTAACAATGTATTACCTTTTTTAAAATGTCAAAAGTAAAAAATAAAGAAAACCCCTTCTATTAGCACGGTAGATTTGCATAAACATTATATTACTATTGTATGTGCATGCCTAGTTTCTTAATTATGTATTCTGTAATACACTGTATACAGCTAAATAATTTGGTAATTATTTATTTACATAAGAATTATAAGAATTGCACACACCATTTCTAGAGTACTAAAACAAAGAAATATCTGTATCCTATTCAAACTAAGACCTACTTTTCTGAAATCAGCAAAGAGGGAAATAGGAGCCTTTCAATACCTCCAGAAACAATGCTGGAAGCAAGCCAGGGAAGGCAATCTAATTCTTCAGAAGTTGGTTTGGACCTTTAACTTTGCATTTCATCATTTAATGTACGTTTTCTTACTGATTTAGAGCCAAACAAAATATATGGCATTGGAGTACTTACAAATAACTGACCAATGACAGGTCCTAACCTGAAACAGGCAAATACATCAACAGGATCAAAATCCAGGAAATAACCATGTAAGGTCAGCATTAGTCATGACATCTGTGGGAAGCAATGGGAATAGTAATAGGAAATGCTTCAGCTTAAATGGTTCTACAAAAACAAAGCTACTATGCAAGACGGAAAACTACATTCCTCCTCCACACAAGTAGGTCTGAAGTGGAGTTATACATAAATGCTCTATTCTTAGCACAGGTGTATCTGTCTTACCAAAATGAGATTAAACCAAATTATTTAAAGGGGTACTCCAGGGAGATAAAAAAAAAATAAAAAAATCTTGCAATGTCCCTGAGATGAGATGGCTAGTGCAGAACCCCTTTAAAACACAATAAAACCTGAAAGAATTTTTAATAAAAACAACTGTTTGACCGTTTGCTAAGCTAGTTATACATTTTCAGTTAAGGCTCAATCACAGATTTTGGAACGCCTAGCTTGTTTTCCTAACTAGCCTTCACAGACACTTTGGTGCAACCCAATGTACTTCAACAACTGGCTAACCGAAGAATAATCTGTGGCTGTTATGTGGCTCCTTTGTTGGGAAGAACCCAGGACTGAAAGGCATCAGCACTCCCCCTTCACACACGGTGTCTGGATTCCAACAGTATATGCACCCAAAGCATCTAGGTACTGTTGAATACAGTAGTGGAGAAAAAAATCTGATGGCTCCCTCCTCTGCCATTCAGCTTGTTGAGACTGGATGTGTCAGGTGCGATAATGTCCCTATATCGCACCTGCTGCACTGAATCTCAGATCATACTGCGGAGACTGAAGAAGCGCACCATGGAAATGTGGAAAGTTGAGTAGTTGCTTTTTTCTATTTCTTTATCTGTCTTTACTCGTGGAGGGTTGTGGGGGCTCATAATATTTGTGGAGGAGCCTCATAATATGTATAAGGGAGCTGTGGTGGACCCATATTGTATATAAGGGAGTTATCATGTCTAATAACTGTATAAAAAAAAGCTGTGGGGGCCTTCTATTGTATCTAGGAGGACTGTGGAGGCCTCATACTGTATAAAGGTAGTTGTGGGGGCCATCATATTGTATATAGGAAGCTGTGACCCTATGAAACTGTGTGACCATTATACTGTACATAAGGATATTTAAACAGGAGCACCAGGAGTTTGTTGGTCATATAGAACAAATTTTATTGAATACAAAAAAGACACATTTAAAAAGAGATGTTACAAGACATAATCATGTGACAGTACACCAATAAAACACAACAGAAAGTAGTGGGTAAAAGAGTCTGTCAATACTGAAGACTGCAAGGTCCATATAGCAAAGCCCAAGAGTGATTTACTAATCAGATGCAACAGTACATAAAACTTACCATCAGGCATCACTATAGATGAAAATGGGAAAATGCAAAAATAAGTGGATAAAGATACCTAGTCAAAGTGCAAGTGCCAGCCCAAAGTTAGACATATCCGGGCCCATGGACAGGACTCCGAGGACCTGTACATAAGGAGTTATGAGGGCCATCATATTGTATGTAAGGGAAATTATGGTCACATAACTGTGTATAGGGAGCTGTGGGGGCCTACAATTGTGGATATTGGAGCTGTGGAGGCTCATATGTATATGGGGAGATGTTAGGCCTAATCATACAGTATATTGGAAGCTGTGGGGGCCATCATACTGTATGTAGAGAGCTGTGGAGGCCATCATACTGTAAAGAAGAGAGCTGTGGGACCCAATAACTATATACTGATCTGTGTTGTGGGGCCCCATATTATACAGAGGCATGTAAAAGTTTGGGCACACCTGATCAAAATTACTGTTAAGCCAATTGATGAAGAAATGATCTCTAAAAGGCATAAAGTTAAACATGACCTAACAAGACATAACACATGACCTTTGTATGTTAGGCAATAATAATAATATTTTACATTTTAAAAATAAGTTTTCAGACCTTAGCCTGTTAGGGTTGTGGTTTGTTCACTTTCATTGTTAGGGAAGGGCAGGTGATGCAAAATTCACAGTTTTATAAAAACCCTACCACCTCTAAACTTGTGCCAAAAAACAGCATTCATAGGTTCTTTGAAGCAGCTGCCTATCACTCTGAAAATGAAATGGTGGTGGCCCACAAAGCAGAAGGCTATAAGCAAAGCATTTTCAAGCAAAATTTCTGGAGAGCTGCTCGTACGATTGCTAGAAACATAAATCAGAACCCCTGGTTGACTACAAAAAATCTTTTAGGAAGATTTAGCAGACTCTGGAGGTGTAGTATATTGTTCTATTGTTCAGAGACACCGTCACAAATATGGCCTTCATGGAAGAGTCATCAGAAGATAAGCTCTGCTGTGTCCTTACCATAAAATTCAGTGGCAGAAGTCTGTAAAAGAAAATCTGAACAAGCCTGATGCATTTTGCCAACAAGTCCTGTAGACCGATGAGGTTAAAATAGAACTCTGTGGCCACAATGATCAAAAAAGTGGAGAAAAAAGGGCACAGAATTTCAGGAAAAGAACATCTTGCCAACCATTGAGCATGGGAATGTATCAATCATGCTTTGGGGTTGTGTTGCAGCCAATGGCATGGGGACCATTTCACAGGTACAGGGAAGAATGGATTTAATGAAATTTCATAACACCATCTATAAAAAAGCTGAAGTTGAAAATGGATAATGATCCTAAACACATGTCAAAATCCACAATAGACTACCTCAAAAGGCGCAAGCTGAAGGTTTTACAATGGCTCTCATAGTTACCTGATCTGAACAACAATGGAAAATCTGTGGCTAGACCTCAAAAGAGCAGTGCATGCAAGACGACCCTGGAAACTCACAGAACTGGAAGACTTTTCCAAGACAGAATGGATGAAAATCCCTCAAACAAGAATTAAAAGACTCTTGGCTGTCTACAAAAAGTGTTTACAAGCTGTGATACTTGCACAAAGGGTACTATTAGGTACCAACCATCCAGGGTGCCCTAACTTTTGCATTGGCCAATTTTCCTTTTCTAATTTTAAAATGTAAAAGATTAAAAAAAAATCCGAAAACACAAAGAAAATGTGCCACCTTTAGCTTTATGCCTGTAATGTTGTATATAGGGAGCTGTGAGGCCATCATACTGTGATTAGAGTGTTGTAAGAACCGTTATATTGTATATAGGAAAGCAGTGGCGACCACTAAGCGTATAGAGTGCCTGTGAGAACTAGTGATGGGCGAATAGTAATTATCAGTGTTCGGATTATTTGTAACGAATCTCAAAGTACTATTCCAGTATTCATCACGAATAACAAACCTAATGCAAGTCAATGGGGAACCCAAGAATTTTTCTTGTTGCAAATACTGGAATAGTACTAGTTTCAAATGAAGCAAGAAGGTCCGTCATCCAAGTACGCATATAATAAAACTTCGATTTATTTAGAAATTCATGTTAAAAAACACAACTCCATGGAAAATCAATCATGGTATGTGGGTACAGAAGACGCGATTAGTACGTCTGGATGCTGAACCTTCTTGCTTCATTTGAAACTGGATTTGCCTCCTTCTCCGTGCACCATCCCTAAGATTTACTCCATGTGTGGTGAGCTGGATTATCTTTTGCTGTTTCTACTTGCCTGGAATAGTACTAGGTGTTTGGTAAGTATTAGTGATGAGCGAGCATGCTTGTTACTACTCGGTACTCGCACGAGTATCACTGTACTCGGGCTACTCGGCGGGGACCGAGTAATATCGCGATACTCGTGCTGTACTCGTGGTCTTCATCCCTGCATGTTGGCGCTCTTTTGAGAGCCAGCCCTCATGCAGGGATTGGCTGGCAGACCACTGCAATGCCACAGCCCTGTTAGTTGTGGAATTGCAGTGATTGGCCGGCCCGCACAGCGTGACCGAGCCTTTATACCGGCCGGCGCGCTGTGCTCTGCTCACAGCCATCCAGACAGACAGTCAGTGCAGGGAGAGTGTCGCTGCTTCAGGGAAAGGTTTGCGGCCCTTTATAGCTATTTCCGTAGCAGGGCTGCAAACAGTGTGACCAAAAGTCCTTCTCAGGACTATTCTAGTTGTATACAGGCAGGCAGGGTATAGCCAGGTCGGAGTACAGTAGCAGAGTCCTTCTCAGGACTTTTGTTGCTGTATACAGGCAGGGTATAGCCAGGTCGGAATACAGGCTAGTGACCAGAAGAGTCCTTGTCAGGACTATTGTAGCAGTATACAGGCAGGCAGGCAGGCAGGGTATATAGCCATTCCTAGTGGTGACCGTATACCAGCCTTCATCATATCTGGGGCTGGTGTACACAGTCTAAACCAGTCCAGATAGTGTCAGAGTTCTCATTAATTTTTGCTCCTAAAAACATGTTAGGTTCTTAGTGCGTCCGTGCTTGCATTTAAAAACCGCACGTGTGTGCCTGTCGGTGGCAGCGTACAGGTGCACGATTTGCACAAACTTGGATATAACGCACAACTCTAGTGAATACACGTCAGTACAGCATTGCAAAATGCGCAAGGGCGTTGGCAAGGAACAAGGAAGTGGACGTGATGGTGGTGCAGGCAGAGGCCGAGGTCGTGGGCAAGCTCTAATTTCGCCACAACAAAGGGCCACATCTAGTCGCTCGCACGTCCTGTCCCAAATTCTTGGGGACCGCAGCAGTACACCGCTCTTGAACCAAGACCAGTGTCAACAGGTTGTTAGTTGGATAGCGGATAATGCTTCCAGTCAGATTGGCACCACCACAAACACTCTGTCTTCCACACGGTCAAGTGTCAGTAGCTGTGATACTGCACCGCACATTTCAGAACCTGATCCTCCTTCCTACCACAAGGCTGAGTACACGTCCTCGGACATTAATGATCCCACACTTGGACACTCGGAAGAGCTGTTCAAGTTTAAATTCGCACATTCTGGCCTCTCGCCAGCTCATGTTGAAGTGGGTCATGAGGAGATCGTATGTACAGATGCCCAAATATTTGAGCAGCCACGTTCTCACGAAGTTGGCAACGTATCTCAACAAGGGGTGGACGATGATGAGACACAATTGTCAGGAAGTCAGGAGGAGGAGCAGGGTTCGGAAGAGGAAGACGACGTGGTGGATGATCCAGTAACTGACCCAACCTGGCAGGAGGATATGCAGAGCGAGGACAGCAGTGCACAGGGGGAGGGAGGCGTAGCGTCCCAACAGGCAGTAAGAAGCAGGGTGGTGGCTCCAGGCAGAAGTCAGGCATCCGTTCCCCGGAACAACAACACAACACAAGGTGCCTGTACAAATGTTAGGTCTTCCCGAGTCTGGCAGTTTTTTAAGTTGGCTCCAGATGATCCTAAAAAGGCCATTTGCAACACCTGCCGTGCCAGCATCAGCAGGGGTACCAAAACTAGCAGCCTGACCACCACCAGCATGATCAGGCACATGTCAGCCAAGCACCCGACTTTGTGGGAAGTACAACAGAGTCGAGGAGCAGTGCTTGCTGATGTCACTGCTACGTCTTCGCTGGTTGTGCATGCGAGCCAATCCCCTGTCCATGCTGCCTGCGAACAAGCCTCCTCCGGTCCTGCACCTGCAGTTGCCTACGCAGAAATAACACCATCATCAAGCACGTCCTTGTCCCAGCGCAGCGTTCAGTTAACCATTCAGCAAACCTTTGAACGCAGGCGCAAATACACTGCCAACACCCCACATGCCACAGTTCTAAATGCTAACATTTCGCGACTGCTTGCGCTGGAAATATTGCCTTTTAGGCTGGTGGAGACAGAAGCATTCCGCGACCTGATGGCGGCAGCTGTCCCACGTTACTCGGTCCCCAGCCGCCACTATTTCTCCCGGTGTGCCGTCCCCGCGTTGCATAACCACGTGTCACAAAACATCACACGTGCCCTGAACAACGCTGTTTCACCCAAAGTCCACCTAACCACAGACACGTGGACAAGTGCTTGTGGGCAAGGCCGCTACATCTCGTTGACGGCACACTGGGTTAATATTGTGGAAGCTGGGACCCAGTCTGAGCGAGGGACGGAACACGTCCTTCCCACACCAAGGTTTGCTGGCCCTACCTCAGTCAGGGTTTCACCCACACTCTACAGCTCCAGAATGTCATGCTCTTCAGCCTCCTCCTCCTCCTGTGCATCCTCATCCACTTTACCCTCCACACCAGTCCCAAGCTGGAAGCACTGCAGCACTGCCTCGGCGAAGCGGCAACAGGCTGTGCTGAAGCTAATCTGCATAGGTGACAAACCCCACAATGCAGAAGAGGTGTGGACAGCTCTGAAACAGCAGGCAGATCACTGGCTCACACCTCTGAACCTAAAGCCAGGAAAGGTCGTGTGTGACAATGGCCGGAACCTGGTGGCGGCTTTGAGGCGAGGCCAGCTGACACATGTTCCATGCGTGGCCCATGTGCTCAACCTCGTCGTTCAGCGGTTTCTAAAGTCATACCCAGAGCTGTCTGATCTGCTGGTAAAAGTTCGCCGCCTGTCTGCACATTTTCGAAAGTCACCTACTGCTTCAGCCGGCCTTGCCGGCTTTCAGCGCCGTTTGCATCTTCCGGCTCACAGACAGGGTGTGTGATGTCCCCACGCGTTGGAATTCAACTCTGCACATGTTGGTCAGGATATGTGAGCAGAAGAGGGCAGTTGTTGAGTACCTGCATCACCTAAGCCGTCGGGAAATGGGTCAAACGCCACACATAACACCTGAGGAGTGGAGATGGATGTCCGACCTATGTACCATCCTCCAAAATTTTGAGGACTCCACCAAGATGGTGAGTGGTGATGACGCCATTATTAGCGTCACCATACTGCTACTCTGCCTTCTAAAACGGTCTCTGCTCAAAAACAAACATGATGCATTGCAGGCGGAGCGCGATGAGTTGCAGCAAGAAACAGTAGTGGGTGATAACACACAGCCCAGCCTTGTCTCATCACAACGTGCAGTGGAGGACTATGACGAGGAGGAGGATGAAGACATGGAGCAACTCTCCAGCCAAATTTAGGATATGACATGCACACCAGTCATATCCTCGGTTCAGCGTGGCTGGCCAGAGGACAGGGTAGATGAGGAGGAGGAGGAGGAGGAGGACAGCATGTTCAGTCATCGTGTTGGTCAGGCTACTGAAGTCCTGGCTGTTAAGAGTCTGGCGCACATGGCTGACTTTATGGTAAGCTGCCTGTCTCGTGACCCTCGCGTTAAGAACATCTTGGCCGACAATCATTACTGGTTGGTAACACTGTTAGACCCACGCTACAAGGAGAACTTTATGTCTCTTATTCCCGAGGCGGAGAGGTCAACCAAAATGCAGCAGTTCCGGAAGGCCATAGTCACGGAAGTAGGCAAAGCATTCCCCTCACAAAACGCTAGCGGCATAGGTCAGGAATCAGTGGACAACCAAGGCGTACAGCCGAGAGAGGCACAAGTCCAATCCGCCAGAGGTAGGGGAACAGTCTTTAAGATGTGGGACAGTTTTCTCAGCCCCTCACATACCACAGCCCCTGAGGTGCGGGGTAGTGCCACAAGAAATCCTAAGTTTGCCCAGATGCTCAAGGAGTACCTTGCAGATCGAACAACTGTACTCCGACATTCCTCTGTGCCTTACAATTATTGGGTATCCAAGGTGGACACGTGGCATGAATTGGTTCTCTACGCCTTGGAAGTCCTGGCCTGCCCTGCCGCTAGCGTTTTGTCAGAGCGTGTTTTTAGTGCCGCAGGTGGAATCATTACAGATAAACGCACCCGCCTGTCAACTGAAAATGCTGACAGGCTGACTCTGATCAAGATGAACAAGGGTTGGATTGGGCCAGACTTCACCACACCACCAGCAAATGAGAGCGGAATTTAAAGTTTGTAACGGGAATTTGCCATGTACCTCCAGTCACCCATGGGTACACACTTCTGGACTTTGGATAATCGCTGGACTGCTCCTCCTTCTCCTAATGCGCCACCATGATGACCGTTACAATAGTTAGGCCTTTGTTTCAGGTATACCCCCAGTGGTAAATTTTTTCGCCCATTCTTTGCAGAATGGACATTACAACGACAGGAGACCCGCTCCTTTGCAATGGGAACAATGTTTTGAGGCCCTCATGCACGTCTCTATCCAGGGACAACGTGGAGCCTCCCAATTTTTGGCTGCCCTGCCTAAGGGCTATACTACAATAGACCCACTTCCTTACAATGGGCACTTCAGGTTTACAGGCCATCATGCACGTCTGTATGCAGGGGCATTGGTGAACCTCACAATTTTGGACTGCCCTGGCAAAGGAAAATACTACAAAGACTCACTTCCTCAAAATGGGCACATTAGACTCAGAGGCCTTTATGTACGTCTCTTCTCAGGGACATCGGAGTGCCACACAATGTTTTACGTAAAATCTTTCATGTATTGATCTCAAAAAGTAACATACATTAGCTCTATCTCACTATTGGGTATGTGCCGTTAATATTTCCGCCATGAAAATTCATTTTGGTGTAATTTTTGAAGGTTTTCTGGTGAGTCCGTAAAAATGGCGTAAAACCAGGGCTGTGGAGTCGGAGTCGGAGTCGTGGAGTCGGAGTCGGAGTCGGAGCTCATTTTGGTGGAGTCGGAGTCGGAGTCGGTATAAAATGCACCGACTCCGACTCCTAAAATATATAATAAATTGGGGACAGGAGTGCAATGCAGAATGTGCTGAATATTTTACTAAATAACAACATTTAGTATAATGCTTATATTTAAGTGAAAAATTTATTGTAGTACAATGTGAACATCAGACATTTAATTGTTTTTATGATACAATAATCAAGATATTTGGATAGAACATAAAATATTTATTGGAATACAACTTTAGAACACAAAAAAACTAATAAATTGTAAATATGTAATATATATAATATATATATATATATACAGTGTATATACACACACACAAGATATATATGTAATCTACTGTATATTACATAGTGTATTACATATTTACAATTTATTACAGTTTTTTGTGTTCTAAAGTTGTATTCCAATAAATATATTTTATGTTCTATCCAAATATCTTGATTATTGTATCATAAAAATTATTAAATGTCTGATGTTCACATACACATATTCATGTACTACAATAAATTTTTCACCTAACTATAAGCAATATATGTAGGAGTCGGAGTCGGAGCCGGAGTCGGAGCCGGAGTCGGAGTCGGTGCAAGAGAATTTGAGGAGTCGGAGTCGGAGTCGGAGTCGAAGGTTTGGCTTACCGACTCCACAGCCCTGCGTAAAACGCGGACAAAATTGTTCACAGCTGTGACTTTTGAGTGATAAATTCTTCAAGGGGTCTTCCCCATGCTGTTGCTATGTCATTTGAGCACTCTTCTGAGACTTTTGTGCCATTTTTAGGGTTTCTACATGCTGCCGGGGGTCATTTCACAAAAATACTCGGGTCTCCCATAGGATAACATTGGGCTCGGTGCTCGGGCCGAGTACACGAGTATCTTGGGATGCCCGGCCCGAGCCTCGAGCACCCGAGCTTTTTAGTACTCGCTCATCACTAGTAAGTATTATCTGAACACGAATAGTTACTATTCGCCCATCACTAGTGGGGACACTATATTGTGTATTGGTGAGCTTTGCGGACATCATACTCTGTATAGTGGAGCTGTGGGGGCCATTATACTGTATATAGAGAGCTATGAGGGCCATCATACTGCATATAGTATGGCTGTGGAGACTTAAAACTGTGCATAGAGGTCTGTAGGTGATCATACTGTATATAAGTAGCTGAGGGTAACATCATATTAAGTATAAGGGGGCTGTGGGCCATCATAGAGTGTATAGCGGGTTTGTGGAGATAGGATACTGAATTGATGGGGCATCAAACTTTGCTGGTGTCACTCTGAGGTCATTATACTGTACATGTGTGGGGAAATTAAAAGGTGTGGGCAGGGCCGGATTAAGGTTGGTGGGGGCCCCTGGGCAGAAAATCTGGTGGGGGCCCAATAACGTTAACATTTTAACCATAACAGTAGAGCACGAACTGTAGCATTTAGATATAAATACTGCACCTCAGTCTCACATTCCCCCTCCTCAGCATACTGTGCCCTCCATACTGTGCCCTCACACTGGCCCCCATGCTGCCCCTTCTCTATACTACACAAAAACATTGAACCAGGGCACATCTCGCATCAAAATCAACGCCACTCCATATGGCACATAAGCATAGAAGAAAGAAATGGAGCTTACAAGGCTGTTCATATAAAATATCAAAAAACTTTATTATACAAATTTCTTTTTATATAAAAAATGGTTTCAATCATTATAGAAAATGTACATATACGGTGCTAATGGAGAACAAGGTGAACTACCACACATAAGTGGGAGAGCAAAAGTGATAAACACCCCAAGTAGGCGAAAATTACTAGCAGGGGCAAAGGGTCATAAGTAGTCATAAGTGGCTGGCTGATAAATATGGCATCTCTGTCCTGGCAGGATACGTAAATATGTATAGCTGAGTCAGCATAAATCCTTAAGACAGGACAGAGGTTCCAAACATCAGACTAATCATGGAAAAAGGTCACAAAAAATGACTAACAGGTATGGCGCCTCTGCCCTGACAGGACACATGAAAATGTATAGCCAAATCGGCATAGGTCCATTTAGACAGGGCAGAGGTCACCCAATAGCAAACCAGTCACATGAAAAAGACCCTAAGAACCCGTAACTTACACATAGTTAAAAGGGGGGGTGATCACCAGGGCGTCCCACGACAGTGCAAGGAGCCTTCCTACGCGCGTTTCGCACGGATTACGTCTGCTGGCTTCATCAGGGAAGGTATACGGCAATTGCCGTTCAAGGACCTTAAATAGGAAGTCACATGACTTCATTGGGCAGACCAGGACCTAGAAGATGTGTCCCAGACAATCGGATCCCCGCTGACGCACACGCACACCGCGCGCCCAACATCACACGCCCCACAGCCGTCCAATGGGAGAGGGAGCCCGGAGCACAACAACTACGTGCTCCAAGGCCACCCCCACCCAGCAAGGACGGCCAAGGGGCGGGCAAGGAAGGCGAGCGGCGCGCACGGGGCACGGAGATCAGAGGGCGGGACACAGCTCCCAGCTAGAGCCCGTCAATCAGCCATCGGGTTGCCATGGCGGCGCGCACGCCAAAGCGCGGCGAGAGTCCACACCAAGTCCCCGGCAGTCCAGCGAGGGGGGACGCGGCGGGCCCCCGGGCCCAGGGGTCCGCAGCATCCACCCCCACCCAAAGGGACGCCGGGCAGGCAGTGGGGACAAATCACCGCGCGATGGGAGCGCGCACAGCAACCAGAGGGCGGGACAGGCTAATAGCTGGAAATGGAAAATGTGAACAATAAATAAGTATCCATGCCATCCCATAGATAAGACTACAGTAATGAGATAACAATGGCATCAGTCATATTACATAAAAACAAGGAACAGGGAAATTATTATGAAGAGATCTTCTTAAAGTGACAGTACATCCATGTCATAAGGGAATCATGTGCGAACAATTTTCCAAAATCGATGTCAGGTCAAGTCCGACATGTAAACCACAATGGATTATAACTGTGACAAGGTCCTATGAAGGCAAGAGAATTAAATTAGGAACACTGAAAATTAATAATGGGGCCAAAAAGAAACCAAATAAAAAATGTTGATTAAAAAATACCCTAAATTAAAAAGGAAAGGAATGGTGCAGTACATGACAAAAGCTACTCATAGAAACGGGGCGAAGTTTAGAGCCTCATTAAGGCCCTTTGGTGTTACTGTGTCCAAAATGGTGATCCATTTCAGTTCACGTTGGGCCAAAAGCTTTTTGACATTTCCCCCCCTAATCCCACAGTGAATCACGTCTATACCCCTGACCATAAAAGATCTAGGGTTGCATCCATGAACCAATTTAAAGTGGCGCGGTATAGTTTTTAATTCTGCCACATTGGTCGCTGTGGTTGCCGCCCGAATGTCCCTCACATGCTCTCTTACTCTTACTCTTAGTTCCCTTGACGTCATACCTATATAGATCTTATTACAATCACATGTTGCATAATAGATGACGTTGATGGTAGTACAAGAGATATGTTCTCTTATAGGGAAATTTTTCCTCCCATCACTAGTATGGAAAGAGGAGCAGCGGGAGACATTCGGGCAGGAAACACAGCGACCACAAGGGAAGCAACCTTTAATGGGTCCAGACGAGCCAAATGGACTACTGGTCACTGGTGGTATGTAGTGGCTTTTGACCAGGTAGTCCTTAAGATTTTTACATCGTCTAGCGGTCATCAAAGGTACAGGGGGTAGACGTGACTTCAAGGTGGGATCCGATTGAAGGATCGGCCAAAATTTGGTTAGGATTTCTCTCATCTCCTGCCATTTGGCATTAAATGTTGAGATGAACCTTATATTTTCCACAGGCCGGATTTCACCTCTCCTCCCGTGAAGTAGATCGTCCCTAGACACCGATCTTGCTCTCTGATAAGCTTGTTTCAAAGTGCGATTCCCATAACCTCTGTTTTTAAACCTCATCCTCAAATCATCTGCCTGTTGTTTAAAAACGTTGTCCTGAGAGCAGAGTCGTCTCACCCTGAGATATTGACCAATTGGGATGGCGCGTACAGTGGAGTTGGTGTGGGCAGAGGTGGCATGGAGTAGGGAGTTTACAGACGTCGGTTTTCTGTACACATCCGTCTGCAAAGCCCCAAACTCATCTGCAGTAATTTTAATATCCAAAAACTCAACTCCACTGTCGCTGAAACTATATGTCAATTTGATGTTATAATTATTTGTGTTGAGCTGGTCCATGAAAAGCCTGAGTTGAGAGATGGTACCCTGCCAGATGATCAGTAGATCATCAATGTATCTCACCCACATTGACACCATGGGGGCGGCCCATGCACCTCCGTCAACAAACAAACCCCTCTCCCAGAAACCGAGAAAGAGGTTTGCGTACGAAGGTGCACAGGCCGCGCTCATAGCGGTCCCCCGCCTCTGCAGATAGAATCTATCTTTAAAGACGAAGAAATTGTGGGTGAGTACATAGTCAAGAAGTTCAAGGACCAGCTCACAAATTCGTCCATCCCAATTGCTCATGCTCAAAAAGAAACGAGCTGCTCTCAGGCCATCGTCGTGGCTGATACACGTGTATAAAGACTCTATATCAGCCACCACCAAGAGGGTCCCTGGGTCCACATGAACCCCATCAAGTCTATTAAGAACCTCGGTCGTGTCCCTAACGTAGGATGGAAGGGTCTCTATCAAGGGTTTTAGGTAATAGTCAATAAACTGACAGATGGGACTACATAACCCCTCCATCCCTGAAACGATGGGCCGACCGGGTGGATTGATGGGGTCCTTGTGGACCTTGGGCAATAGGTAAAAAGTTGGAATTTTGGGATATTTTACAAATAACCCATCAAAGACCCTCTTGGTAATAATTCCTTGGTCTAGGGCATCATTGAGGATGAGGTATAATTGGGCAGAGAATGAAATCAAAGGTGAGGAGTCCAGTCTACTATATGTCTCTCTATCTCTCAGCTGCCTGTGGGCCTCCCTTTCATAAAGATCCACCGGCCAAACCACGACATTACCCCCCTTGTCTGCGGCCTTGAATATGACATCATTCATATTGCCCAGTTCTCTCAAGGCTTTCCTTTGGACTGCAGTTAAATTGTCCCGTGATCGGCGAGTGGAGATATCACGCAGATTTTCGCTAACAAGGCGGGTAAAAATCTCCACCGCCGGGCACAGAGACAAGGGGGGGAAAGTCGTGGATCTAGGCCCCAAGGAGGTGGGAAACTCACCTGGCAGCTGAGATGGTAGTTCTTCTGAGAGGTCCTCCAAAATTTGTGTCGCACTCTGCCCCATAGCAAGATCGGTGTCTCCTGTCGATGATTTGAAGTGTAACTTATGAAGGATCAGCTTCCGGGAGAAAAGGTGAAGATCCTTCAAGGCTGTAAACAAATCAAAGGTGTTAGTGGGGGAAAATGTTAAACCTTTGCTCAACACCTGTAGTTGTGCCGTTGACAGAGTATATTTCGACAGGTTTATTACCTGGGGGCCTTCGCCCGAACCAATATCTTTAGGTCTGCCGGCACCCCTCTTCTTGGGTTGACGTAGTCTATTGTCCCAAGACATTTGGCTCTGATTACCCCTTCCAGATATAGTAGTACTGCCGGATAGGCCGCTTTCTTCGCCTGACGTACAGGAGGAGATGGAGCCCGATCTTGATCCCCCAAAACGTGGGCGTTGATATGGTTTAAATCTATCACCACCCCTCCATTTGTACATCTTATTCTGACGTCTGTCATCCAAATCTCTCTGTAATTTACGGATCTTAGTATCTTGAACCTCTTTACTCAATTTCTCAATTTCCAAGTCAAGACCTTCATTAAACTTATTAATTGCTACTGTTGTCATGTTTTTTTCTATATCGGTCTGCAAGGAATTGATATCACCTTCCAAGGTAGCGAGGGTCTCCTTATTCAACCCAATTAAGAGTTGAAGAAATTGCTTGGAGCAGTCAGAGGCGGCAGTCTCCCATTTACTTCTAAACTCATCATTCTGAATGGGGAACGAGGGAAAGACTTGAACTCGTAGTCCCCTCGGAATTAAACCGAGTTCCACATATCTCTCCAAAAAGGTACAATTAAGCCAAATCCTAGTCCGCTTCTTGAGTAGCTCCGTCATCTTATTGCACAAATCCCTAGTACATGCACCATTACTTTCCAAAACCCCTGTGGGTTCACCTTTTAGCACCTCGTTAATTTTATTAAGCCACGCCTCCTCGCGGGCTTTGAAGTTCATCATTGTCCGAGACTGTGCTGTGAATAACACAAAAAAGACCATAAGACACAAAAACATTGAACCAGGGCACATCTCGCATCAAAATCAACGCCACTCCATATGGCACATAAGCATAGAAGAAAGAAATGGAGCTTACAAGGCTGTTCATATAAAATATCAAAAAACTTTATTATACAAATTTCTTTTTATATAAAAAATGGTTTCAATCATTATAGAAAATGTACATATACGGTGCTAATGGAGAACAAGGTGAACTACCACACATAAGTGGGAGAGCAAAAGTGATAAACACCCCAAGTAGGCGAAAATTACTAGCAGGGGCAAAGGGTCATAAGTAGTCATAAGTGGCTGGCTGATAAATATGGCATCTCTGTCCTGGCAGGATACGTAAATATGTATAGCTGAGTCAGCATAAATCCTTAAGACAGGACAGAGGTTCCAAACATCAGACTAATCATGGAAAAAGGTCACAAAAAATGACTAACAGGTATGGCGCCTCTGCCCTGACAGGACACATGAAAATGTATAGCCAAATCGGCATAGGTCCATTTAGACAGGGCAGAGGTCACCCAATAGCAAACCAGTCACATGAAAAAGACCCTAAGAACCCGTAACTTACACATAGTTAAAAGGGGGGGTGATCACCAGGGCGTCCCACGACAGTGCAAGGAGCCTTCCTACGCGCGTTTCGCACGGATTACGTCTGCTGGCTTCATCAGGGAAGGTATACGGCAATTGCCGTTCAAGGACCCTTCTCTATACTGCCTACCTCCTTCACTATCCAGTCACTATACTGCACCTTAGCCTTGCATTCCCCTCCGCAGCATACTGTGCCCTCCATACTGTGCCCTCACACTGGCCCCCATGCTGCCCCTTCTCTATACTGCCTACCTCCTTCACTATCCAGTCACTATACTGCACCTTAGTCTTGCATTCCCCTCCGCAGCATACTGTGTCCTCAAACTGGCCACCATGCTGCCCCTTCTCTATGCTGCCTACCTGCTTCATTATCCAGTCACTATACTGTATCTCCGTCTCACTTTCCCCCTTCTCAGCATCCTATGCCCTCCATACTGTGCCCTCACACTGGCCACCATGCCGCCCCTTCTCTATACTGCCTACCTCCTTCACTATCCAGTCACCATACTGCACCTCAGTCTTACATTCCCCTCCGCAGCATACTGTGTCCTCCATACTGTGCCCTCACACTGGCCACCATGCTGCCCCTTCTCTATACTGCCTATCTCCTTCACTATCCAGTCACTATACTGCACCTCAGTCTCACATTCCCCCTCCTCAGCATACTGTGCCCTCCATACTGTGCCCTCACACTGGCCACCATACTGCTCCTTCTCTATACTGCACCTCAGTCTCACATTCCCTCTCCTCAGCATACTGTGTCCTCCATACTGTGCCCTCACACTGGCCACCATACTGCCCCTTCTCTATACTGCTTATCCCCCCTCCCCCACTACCCAGTCTCCATTCTATGCCCCGCACACTTTTCTTTCCCAATACTGTCCACTTACAATTTTCTCCCACCATACTGCTGCCTCACATTTTCCAATGGTGCCCCCCTGATTGCTGTGCAGGGACAAATATGCCGCATGCCCCCCAAAGGTACGCCCCTGTACAGTGTACAGGAAAATACATGACTGGTACACGCAGGGCCGGCTCCATGTTTTTGTAGGTCCTGGGCGAAAAAGTCTCAGTGGGCCCCATCCACACATAGACATGCACAGATACTGTACATACACATACAGGCATACGTACACATACAGTATATATTTAAAGACAAATTCACAAAAACACATATAAACAGACATAAATCTAGACACAGTCATACACACCGACATACATAGATGACACATAGATACGCATCACACATGCACACACAGACAAATTTTTATATTTTTATCTAATTTTTAATATTGGGAAGCCGGCAACAGCCTCATTCACCTCCCCGCTTGTCTCCATCCAGCTCCTCCTGGGCACGTGTCTGTGCCACGCTGATTGGTGGCTGACACTAACAGACATGGCCGCACAGAGAACACTAACACTGCTGTATATACATCACAAGAGAGGCTGGGGACATACACATTACTGGGGACATCCATATTACTGAGGAAAGGGGTACATAGCAATGGGGGGCATACAGCTCTAGAGGGGGGCAGTGGCTCTGAGGTGGGGGGGACAAAGAGCTCTGAGGTGGGGGATGACATGCAGCTCTGGGGATATACAGCTCTGTGGTGTAGAGGACATACAACTCTGGGGGTATAGTATTATGCAGCCCCCATATTCCTCCATATAGTGTTATGAAGCTCCCATAGTCCTCCATATAGTATTATGCAGCCCCCATGTAGCACTATGCAGCCCCCATATGGCACTATGCAGCCCCCATATGGCATTATGCAGCCCCCATATGGCATTATGCAGCCCCCATATGGTACTATGCAGCCCCCATATGGCACTATGCAGCCCCCATATGGCACTATGCAGCCCCCATATGGCACTATGCAGCCCCCATATGGCACTATGCAGCCCCCATATGGCACTATGCAGCCCCCCATATAGTACAATGCACACCCATATAGCATTAGGCACCCTCATGTAGTACACAGCCCCTATATAGCACAGTGCAGACCCAGATAGCATTAGGCATCCTCACATAGTACACAGCCCCTATATAGCACAGAGCAGACCAAATAATATTAAGCACCTTCACATAGTACACAGCCCCTATATAGCACAGTGCAGAGCCAGATAGCATTAGACACTCACGTAGTTCACAGCCCCTATATAGCACAGTGCAGAGCCAGATAGCATTAGGCATCCTCACGTAGTATACATCCCCTATATAGCACAGTGCAGAGCCAGATAGCATTAGGCATCCTCACGTAGTATACAGCCCGTATATAGCAAAAAGCAGACCCAGATAGCATTAGGCATCCTCATATAGTGTACAGCCCCTATATAGCACAGTGCAGAACCAGATAGCATTAGGCACCTTCATGTAGTATACAGTCCATATATAGCACAGTGCAGAACCAGATAGCATTAGGCACCCTCATGTAGTATACAGCCCCCATATCATTTAATGCACCCCCATGGTCGTCTGGCCACAGTGATTGTACATACTCACTTCTCCTCGTTCCCCCGCTCCTCCGGTCTCCTCAGCGTGTCCACTGCTGTCGCTTTCTCTGACCTCTCAGCAGGCGCGCAGTGATCACGTCACCACGCTCTGCTGCAGAGCTGTCAGAATGCCGACAGACACAGCGAGAATCATGAGAGAGAGCGCGCCGCTCCATCTCATCATTGCTCTCAATTGTATCGGCAGCTGCGATGCCGATACAATTGAAAGCGCGATCCTCGGCGGGGGGAGGCAGCGCGGGCACCGGGCCCCCCTTACTAGCGCTACGCCACTCCTGCCACCGCGAGTGGGCCCCCTGAAATTTGACCGGGTTTACTGTGATACAGACACCAGATGTTATACAATATACACATTATTATATACCATCTGATGTGTGTACACAGTATATCACACTACTCTGTACACTGGATGCGGTATACCATGTACACAGATATACAATCCTCTGCACTGATCACACCTGGGCCTACAGGACAGGATGTAACATATTCTAAATGTAATATGGGCCATATAGTGTAATGTGTGCTGCAGGCTCAGATGTGATCAGTGCAGGATTCTGTGTAGTGCTGTCTGTGCTGGAGATCAGTGTGAGTTATTGCAAGGGAGAGATGAGGCTGCAGCCGATGACCCGGCACTGACAGCCCGACCTGATCTGCTGCAGTTCAGACTCCGGCAATAACTCACACTGATCCCGGGCAGAGCTGCCGCTGACACTATGGAATCCGGTCTGGTGTTATCAGCGGCGTCCCGCTCCCTCCTCACTGCAGCCTCCTGCCCGGCCGGCACCATGATTAATAACATCATACTTACCAGGATCCACTGAAACCTCCGGTCCTCCCACAAGCTCCTCTACGGCAGGAACTTAGAAGCAGCAACAGGTGCGCGGTGACGTCATCCTAGCAGACGCAGCCCACAGAGCGTGCAGTGGGCGTGTCTGCAGAAAAGTGACGGCCGGGATTGAAATTCTTTAAAGGTACAGTGCGGTCCTGAACCACACTGCGGCGTTAATAAAATGGCGCCCACACTGATGGTGGTGGGGGCCCCCTCAGAAGCTCTTGTGGTGGGGGCCCCTGGGCGGGAGCCCCGTCTGCCCCGCCTATAATCCGGCCCTGGGTGTGGGTATCATACTATATGGAGACATCATACTCAGAGGGAGCCACGAACGAGCTATCGCAACAGGTGAAGACATTAAGTGCCTTCTCTGGGCAAATGCATTGATGACCTAACTCAACTCTGGAATATTGCATCGGTGGGGATTCAACACCCAGCACTCCTACTGATCATATGTGTGGCCTCTGATAGCAGCCGGATGTACACATTTATGAAGTTTTGCTGCACAGCTCTTTCCAATGTGTCATTTTGAATTAACATTTAAAAGATTTTCCAGGCCAAGGCTAATCTTCCGACACTGTATCATGTCAAATCCTAGCAATATATAGTATACGCACTGTTAGGATTCGGTTCTACTTGCTGTTTTGATCAGCCGTCTCACAATTGCTCATATGCGATTTACATATTTGTCTTGGTCTTGTGCTGACTAACTTGTCTTCCAGCTTGTCTTCATCATTAACATTCAGAGAAGCAGGAAGATTAGCTTGTCAACACGACAACAAGAATGCAAATCACATGAGTGATCATATGATGACCACTCAAAAGCGTAAGCAGCGTCCAATCCTACCATTTTGTATGTTATCTTGGCAATAAAGTAAAATACAATGCCTGATGAAAATTAGCCATGGTTTTAAAAACTTCTTTAATGATAATGCATTGGTTTTATAAAGATGAAAGGTGGGCCCTCAGAATCCAGTCATCTGGTGTGCCCAAGGTCCCACGTTGAATTTGCATGCTGATGGCGTCCAAAACCCTTTAAATTCAATTATTCACAGTTGATATCTATAGATTGTTGTTGTTACTTTTCTTGTATTTGCCATCAGGCCAAATCAGCATCCAGAGGTTCCTGTCAGGGCTCATTTCTCTTACACCACATATGTGTGGCACCCCAGGGTTGCCACAGTAACAACACAAAGGGTTAACTCCCCACACACAACACCAAGACCTCCTGGCCAGAAGGGGGAGACCAAGCTGCTTCCCTGTACATTCTGCTGGGGGGGAGGAAATGGTCAGAAGTAGTTTCAGTTTAGAAGTTCAGTGCAGAGCACTGAGGAGAAAGGATCTCTGTAGGTTGGAGCTGGCTTGAGCTCACCTCAGGATCCACTGACCAATTCCAGGCCTAGCTGAGGGTCTGAGGAAAGGAGAAAGCGTACACAGAGGAACATTCCTGGGAGACAGAGCATTGCTGAGTTCATCCCAGTGGAGCACACAGAACGGATGCTGGATCCGAGACTGCAGGTTACATACTGCATAGTTACCACCAGAGAAGTGAAGATTCCAGATCTTTCACCTGTACCACAGACACAAGCAACATAGGAGAGTTCAGGAACATACTAGGAAGGACTCGAGTTGCCTGTCAGGTCGGTACATAGGAGCAGAGCACAGCAGAGCCGGCTGCATAGTTCACGCAGCAGCAGGGCCACAGACACACAGTGCAGGCAAGGAAGCCAAAACGGCCCGGCTGGGTGGGAGAAGCCCTGAACCCCTCACAGACTCCGTGGACAGTACTCTGCTGAATACCATCTACAGTAAAGGACAAAGAAACTGCAAAACCGTGAGTCTGCCTGTTTATTGTGCTCGTGTCCTGCACTCCCCCCATAGACTAACACACTGCCCCGGGGAAAAGGCTCTACCCGTGGGGAGCCGTCCCATCTCAAGCTGCCTTCCATCACCCCGGAGGTTCTGCAGCAGCGGTGGTCATCTCTGATCACATTCCACGGGTGGCGTCACGAACATAACCCCCCTTTTTATTGTGGAACCAGGGAGCACGGACCGGGCCACGACACCGTGATCCCCTTTCCAGAAGCAACCCCTTGGCCCGGTTCTGGGTATCCCCTTAACCCCTGGCGACACAACTTTGGCGTCACGAACAGGATGCGGACTGGACCCGGCTGCAACCCGGGTGACGTGTGCCTGTAAAGACTTATTGCATCGCATAAAAGACTTGCAGTGTGAATTGTTGCAACAAAGAACGGACTTTAAACTTTGCAAAGATACCTGGAAAAATCCATAAACATCATTGGTAAAATTTTCCAGGCGCCATCTTTAATCACGCCATTACCTGCTACGCGCGGGAAAACATCGCGCCTAAACTAAGACTCCGCCCACCGCTTGCAGAGGAGGTGCGCTCGGTGCTGCGACCCGAATGAAAACGCAGAAAAGTGTCCCAGGCTTGCTGTCAAAAAGACTGGTGAAATTAACTAAGGGGGCGCAAAGATGTCGCAGCAGGGAGACGCTGTTGTACCCGGCGGTGCAGCGGCACCTATCATGCCGTTCCTGATGCCGTACACCCCGGGTGCAGTGTGGCTGCCGCAGTACTCAGGTGAGCCCAACACACTTAATGACTTTATCGGAAAGCTAAAAATCTACTACAGCATGTACCCCCTGACAGAAGCTCAGCGTGTTGGTATGCTTATGGGACAGTTAACTGGCAATGCCCAGCGGGAGGCTACATCCTGGCCAGACGATGCAAAGGACACTGTAGAGCATATAATAGCTGGACTAAAAGCAGCTTTTGAATCCACTGTTGGCAGCCGGGCTAAAATGAGGTTCTTTGGATGCAAGCAAAAACCTAGAGAGAGCGCAAGAGACTTTGCCTTAAACTTACAGGAGGCGCTCAGAGCACTTAAATTAGCAGAACCTGCCTTAGCCCCTGGAGCAGATAAGCTGCTGATAGACCAATTCCTGGATGGACTCTCATCCCCTTCCCACCGGGGACAACTGAGCATGATGGTGATCCAGGATCCAGGACTAACATTTGCCCAGCTAAAGGATAGAGCCATCCGCCTCCAGCAGGTGGAGGAGCCGCAGGATATAGACTCTGTTCAACACCTTACAGTGGCACCCCAGCAGCCAGTAGTGCTGGTGACATCGGCCATGTCAGCGGCTGTTGCTAACCACCTGGAGCCGATCACTAATGAGGCTCTACATCAAAAGCTTGAAGCCCTTACAGACACTGTTGCTTCCATGGCTAGAATCGTCCAGGAGCTGCGTGGATCCAAGTCTGCACCCAAGATTGAGCTGGCGACCAGCAAGGAGGATGTCCCATGGATGAGGCCTAGGAGATACCAAGCGACGAGAGGACGACCCAGCGACCGCTACCAGCCGGATGGACAGCCCATTTGCCGCCGTTGCAATGAGCCAGGTCACTTTGCCCGTGAATGTGCTTTAAATGGGGATCCCCTGGGGAGGCGGGCCGCTCCTCAGGAATGAACTCTCAAGGTCCTTCACCCTGGCACGACAAGTATGTGGGGGGACGTCCAGTCATCCCCATCGTGCTGGATGGCATTCCGCTCAACGCCTTGCTGGACACTGGTTCCCAAATATCATCAATTCCGCATGTCCTTTATAAGAGGTACTGGGCTGATTCAGACGTTAGCAGTGGTCCATCTAATGTTGCATTGAATATATGGGCTAGCAATGGTGAATTAGTACCACAGGTTGGTTTCAGAGAAATGACCATTAAGATTGGGAGAGTAGAATTGCAGAATCAGGGTATTATCATTGTTGATGTTGACCGACGAGAACGTGAACCAACTATGCTGCTAGGAATGAATGTAATTGAAAATTGTTTTGCAGAGGTAATTACTGTCTTGCAGCAGATCGTCGAGACTGCCAAACCTGGGCAACAGAGACTCCTGCAGAAGGAAATTAAAGCCTTGATGCTGAAGCAGCAGGTAGAAATGTCAGGAGGTGAAATTGGCAGTGCAAGGGTAAGTGACCCAATACCTATTGTAATTCCTCCCAAAACAGAAATGCTGGTCTGGTGTAGAGCCGCAATAGGCATCAGAGGGCGAGACTATCAGGCCCTGGTAGAACCCGTGTACTCAGACAGTAGGCCAACTGTACTGACGGCCAGAGGAATAGTTGAGGTACACAGGGGGAGAGTGCCAATACGCCTTCTAAATTGTGGGGAAGATGAGGTCACCCTACCT
This sequence comes from Anomaloglossus baeobatrachus, assembly GCF_048569485.1. Lineage (NCBI taxonomy): Eukaryota > Metazoa > Chordata > Amphibia > Anura > Aromobatidae > Anomaloglossus > Anomaloglossus baeobatrachus. The sequence goes on from NC_134356.1 coordinate 475,931,211, forward strand.
AAGTATGCTACCATGGCTAAGCTATATACGGTTGATAACAACGCCATCACCACCGTTGAGCCCTTGAAGCCGTCAAATCAGGCGGAGGACAATGGCTCAGAGGGAAAGCTGGAGGATTGGTGCCAAAAGCTACATGTAGGTACCGATTCTACACCCTCCCATCAAAAGCATGGAGTATACAGGGTAGTGAAAGAATATGAACAAATATTCAGCAAACACCCATTAGACTTTGGGCAGATCAAAGGGGTAGAGCACACTATACCCACTGGTAACCATCCACCCATAAAGGAGAGGTATAGACCAGTACCACCGGCTCACTACCAATGCGCCAAAGACATGCTCAAAGAAATGAAAGAAGCAGGGGTAATAAGAGACAGTTGTAGCCCCTGGGCAGCCCCACTAGTGCTAGTTAAGAAAAAAGATGGGACCATGAGGATGTGTGTAGACTACAGACGGATCAACCGCATTACACACAAGGATGCATACCCATTACCTAGGATAGAAGAGTCATTGGCTGCATTAAAATCCGCTACTTACTTTTCCACCCTAGATCTGACTAGTGGGTATTGGCAAGTTCCTGTGGCAGAGGCTGACAAGGAGAAGACAGCGTTCACCACGCCGATGGGCCTCTGTGAGTTCAATTGTATGCCGTTTGGACTCTGCAACGCACCTGGAACCTTCCAGCGACTGATGGAGTGCTGCCTAGGACATAAGAACTTTGAAACTGTCCTCCTGTACCTGGATGACGTCATAGTCTACTCCAAGACCTATGAACAGCATCTACAAGACCTGGCAGAAGTGTTTGAAGCCTTATCCGGATACGGCATGAAAATCAAGCCATCCAAGTGTCACCTTCTAAAGCCAAGGGTACAGTACCTGGGACATGTCGTGAGCTCAGAAGGGGTAGCACCAGATCCTGAAAAAGTTACCGTGATCAGAGATTGGCCGAGACCCACCAGCGTGAAAGAGGTGAGGCAATTCCTGGGACTGGTGGGCTACTATAGAAGATTTATAAAAGGGTTCACGAAGCTAGCAGCTCCCCTACAAGACATCCTGGTAGGACAGTCAAAGAAGTCTGCAGCCCGAAATCCTCCTTTCCAGTGGAGTGATGAGAGAGAAGAGTCCTTTAAGAAGTTGAAGTGGGCACTGACAGGAGAAGAGATCCTGGCATATCCAGATTACCATCAACCCTTCATTTTGTACACGGATGCCAGCAACGTAGGACTGGGAGCCGTATTGTCTCAAAAGCAGGAAGGCAAGGAGAAAGTTATTGCTTTTGCAAGCAGGAAGCTCCGGCCTACAGAAAGAAACCCAGAGAATTACAGCTCCTTCAAGTTAGAACTACTGGCAGTAGTTTGGGCTGTAACAGAGCGTTTCAAACACTACCTGGCAGCTGCAGAATTTACCATCTTTACTGACAACAATCCGTTGACCCACCTGGACTCTGCAAAACTAGGTGCGCTGGAACAGCGATGGATAGCCCGACTGTCAAACTACAACTTTGTCATCAAGTACAGGGCAGGCCACAAGAATGGGAATGCAGATGCCTTATCCCGGATGCCACACTCGGGGAACGTGGAAGAGGAACCGGAGGGACTGGAAGAAATTGAGCTGCCGGCCTTTCACCGTCCTAAGGTGGGACAGTATCAACCGAGTGTCTACCAAAAACAACAGCAGGCAACTCTCAACCCATTAGCACACCATGGATGGGCTGACACACAAGACAGCGATCCAGCTGTGAAGCTAGTGAAAGAACTGCTTACACAACAAGGTGCATACCCTAATCAGAATGCCCCAGCTGAGACACAACATCTCTGGAAAGAGAGAGGTAAATTGTTCCTGTACCAAGGGAAGCTCTGTAGAAGGCACACCAATCCCAAAACACATGAGTTGGTCTGGCAGATCATCGTGCCCAAGAGAGACGTCAAGATGGTTCTGGAAGCTTACCACGACGGTGCTGGTCATTTTGGTTGGAAAAAGTTGGAAGTGCTCTTAAGAGAAAGATTCTACTGGGTTGGCATGAGAAAATCAATTGAAGATTGGTGTAGAAAATGCGGACCGTGCAACCTCAGAAGAAAGGATCAACAGAACCAGAGAGCTCCACTCCAGTCCATAGTAACCAAGCAACCACTCGAGCTAGTCGCATTAGACCACGTCAAGTTGTCACCAAGCCGGTCTGGCTATGTCTATGCCTTAACCATCGTGGACCATTACTCACGCTTCTTAGTGGTGGTACCCGTGAAAGACCTTACAGCTAGAACAGCAGCTAAAGCATTCCAGACGTACTTTTGCAGACCCCATGGTTACCCAGAACAAGTCCTTGCAGATCAAGGTCCAGCTTTCGAATCACAGATCTTCCAAGAATTCTGCAACATGTATGGCTGTAAAAAGATCCGCACAACAGCATACCATCCCCAAACAAATGGCTTATGTGAGAAGATGAACCATATTGTGATTGACCTGTTGAAGACCTTACCAGAGTCAGAAAGAAATCAATGGCCAGAGAAGTTGCCAGACCTAGTGGACTTGTACAATCATGTCCCGGTGAGTTCTACAAACTGCACCCCCGCTTACCTTATGCGTGCAAGGCCCGGTAAACTGCCAATTGATTTAGATATGGGAATTCTGAAGCCAGATGCGGAACTTCAAGAATCCAATTGGGATACCCTACGTCAGCAGCAGTATCGCCAAGTACAAGAGTGCGTAGAGAAAAGTCTCCAACAAGCTAGGGGAAGACAGGAGAGAACCTTCAACCAGCATGCTCTAGCAACCCCATTGCAACCTGGTGACCAAGTTCTCAAGAGGAAACGACGCACAAACAAATTGGATAATCAATGGGAAACCACCCCATATACAGTCTTACCATCCAGTATGGATAATCCCAAAGTGTGTCTCATCAGTAAGGATGAAGGAAGGACATCAGCTGTCGTGTCAAGAGATCAACTCAAACCGTGTCCTGAAACCCTGAAGACACCAGAAGTCACCTTACCCATACAGGTACAACCTGTCAAGAAGGAGGAAGATGTATTCCATACAATCTTAGGAGATTTCCCAAAAACATGGCCAAATTACCATGGAGCAGTAGTAGTCCCAATGATCGCCTTCCCTCAAGTGGTGGAACCACAATCAGAACCCATACCACAAGAAGTCTCAAGACAAGAAGAACTGGAAGTTGAAACCGTAGAGGAAGAACAGATTCCTGGTCCCAGTGAGCTTGCCAGTCCTACAGTCAGTCCACTATCCTCACAAGTACCAGAAACACCAAATAGGTACACTTCCACCCACACCATTATGCTAAGTACACCCAGTACACCAGCAGTACGCAGGTCACAGCGTAGTACTCAGGGTCAGATACCAGCAAGATATAAAGACTAATGTGGAATTGCATATAAAATGTACATGTGTTATAATGTTTATATGAAAAACCGTAACAGTTTAGTGTACAGAAAAGGTGAGAGAAGAGTGGTGTAAGGTGGCAGCACGGAGAGTTACAACTTGATCACATTGTTGGTGGCCCGAGGGCCGTGAGGCCTACTGCACTTATGACCAGAGTAGAGACACCTTTAAGAAGTGTTTGTTGATTGAAATGTTTATTTAATTGCAACGTTAAGACCAAAAGCCCAGTACCTACAGAGACTATACTGTATGAACACTTACATATTTCTGAACATTTTGGACTCTTTTTGAGCTTTAAGGTTTTTGTATTTTTTTCCTTTTGAGACTCTGTATATATACAATTGTTGTGATAACTTGTTTGTTTGTTTCACAGTCCCGGAGTACTGTTCTTCACTAAGGGGGAATGTGGCACCCCAGGGTTGCCACAGTAACAACACAAAGGGTTAACTCCCCACACACAACACCAAGACCTCCTGGCCAGAAGGGGGAGACCAAGCTGCTTCCCTGTACATTCTGCTGGGGGGGAGGAAATGGTCAGAAGTAGTTTCAGTTTAGAAGTTCAGTGCAGAGCACTGAGGAGAAAGGATCTCTGTAGGTTGGAGCTGGCTTGAGCTCACCTCAGGATCCACTGACCAATTCCAGGCCTAGCTGAGGGTCTGAGGAAAGGAGAAAGCGTACACAGAGGAACATTCCTGGGAGACAGAGCATTGCTGAGTTCATCCCAGTGGAGCACACAGAACGGATGCTGGATCCGAGACTGCAGGTTACATACTGCATAGTTACCACCAGAGAAGTGAAGATTCCAGATCTTTCACCTGTACCACAGACACAAGCAACATAGGAGAGTTCAGGAACATACTAGGAAGGACTCGAGTTGCCTGTCAGGTCGGTACATAGGAGCAGAGCACAGCAGAGCCGGCTGCATAGTTCACGCAGCAGCAGGGCCACAGACACACAGTGCAGGCAAGGAAGCCAAAACGGCCCGGCTGGGTGGGAGAAGCCCTGAACCCCTCACAGACTCCGTGGACAGTACTCTGCTGAATACCATCTACAGTAAAGGACAAAGAAACTGCAAAACCGTGAGTCTGCCTGTTTATTGTGCTCGTGTCCTGCACTCCCCCCATAGACTAACACACTGCCCCGGGGAAAAGGCTCTACCCGTGGGGAGCCGTCCCATCTCAAGCTGCCTTCCATCACCCCGGAGGTTCTGCAGCAGCGGTGGTCATCTCTGATCACATTCCACGGGTGGCGTCACGAACATAACCCCCCTTTTTATTGTGGAACCAGGGAGCACGGACCGGGCCACGACACCGTGATCCCCTTTCCAGAAGCAACCCCTTGGCCCGGTTCTGGGTATCCCCTTAACCCCTGGCGACACATATGCATATGTTGCCTAACAACTACAGATCCCCCCATAACTGAAAAAAAATGTCCTTTAAGTCAAGATGCTTCAGTGACAGCCACAGACTCTTTAGGAAAGCTACAATGCTCCCATGACAGGTATAATGTTGCCATTGCGCCATATGCCAGATATATTGACCTATGAAAGCTACAATGCCCTATCGGCATCCACATAGCCCTTTATGCCATCACATCTCCTTGATTGTCCCATATAATAATTTTTATGGGAGAATGCATGGTTTGTCAGCAAGGCCGGCTCCAGGTTTTTCTAGGCCCTGGGCGAAAGAGTCTCAGTGGGCCCCATCCACACATAGACATGCACAGATACATACATATACAGGCATACGTACACATACATATTTAAAAAGAAATTCACAAAAACATATATAAATATTCATAAATCTAGACACAGTCATATACACTGACATACATATAGATACACATCATACATACACACAGACACATTTTTATATATTTATATATGTTTCTAATATTGGGAAGCCGGCAACAGCCTCATTCACCTCCCCAGTTTGTCTCCATCCAGTTCCTCCTGGGCATATGTCTGTACCACGCTGATTGGGGGCAGTCACTAACAGATATGGCCACACATAGAGCTCTCTAACACCGATGTATATACATCACAAGAGAGACTAGGGACATACACATTACTGAGGGGCATTCATATTACTGAGGAAAGGGATATACAGAAATGGGGGGCATACAGCTCTAGAGGGGGTAGTGGCTCTGAGGTGGGGGGGACAAACATCTCTGAGGTGGGGGGACACATACAGCTCTGGTGGTATACAGCACTGTGGTGGGGGGACAAACAGCTCTGAGGGAGTGTACTGCACTGGGGTGGAGGGAACATACAACTCTGGGTGTATAGTAGTATGCAGCCCCCATATTCCTCCATATAGTGTTATGAAGCCCCCATAGTCACCCATATAGTATTATGTAGCTCCCATGTAGCATTATGCAGCCCCCATATGGCACTATGCAGCCCCCATATGGCATTATGCAGTCCCCATATGGCACTATGCAGTCCCCATATGGCACTATGCTTCCACCATATAACATTAAGTAGCCCCCATATAGCACAATGCAGACCCATATAGCATTAGGCATCCTCATGTGGTATACAGCCCGCATATAGCACAATGCAGACCCAGATAGCATTAGGCATCCTCATGTGGTATACAGCCTGCATATAGCACAATGCAGACCCAGTTAGCATTAGGCAGCCTCATTTAGTATACAGCCCGCATATAGCACAATGCAGACCCAGATAGCATTAGGCATCCTCACGTAGTACACAGCCCCTATATAGCACAGTACAGACCCAGATACCATTAGGCAGCCTCATGTAGCTTACAGCCGCCATATCATTTAATGCACCCCCATGGTCGTCTGGCCACAGTGATTGTACATACTCACTTCTCCTCGTTCTCCTGCTACTCCGGTCTCCTCGACGCGTCCACTGTTGCTGCTCGCTCTGACCTCTCAGCAGACACGCAGTGATGACGTAACTGCACTCTGCTGTTGAGCAGTCAGAGCGCTGACACTCCAGACACAGCAGGGAGAATGATGAGAGGGAGCCCGCCACTCCATCTCATCATTGCTCTCAATTGTATCGGCATTCGGCAACTGCAATGCCGATACAATTGAAAGCACGATGCTCGGCGAGGGGAGGCCGGTTACAGCTCGTGCACCAGGCCCCCCTGAGTAGCAGTACGCCACTCCTGCCACCACAAGTGGGCCCCCACGGCAGTCTAGGGCCCCGGCATTTGACTGGGTTTGCCGGGTGCTGACGCCGCCCCTGTTTGTCAGGGAGCAGCATGAGAGGGGGCAGGGTTAGACAATACACATTTTTTTACAAAATGCCCTGTATAATGTCCACAAGATAAAAATACTTGTCAGTGGTCCTAGTTTTGCTGGGACCATCCTGTAAACTAAACTACAAAGAGTTGACGTTTATCAACTAATATGTGGATAGGTGAAAACTTGCTAAATTTGGACAACATCTTTCACAAAACCATAAATAAAAGCTGCCATTTTGGGTGTGTTAGTCGGGCTGCTCGGGTCCAGGATCGTGGCTTGAGGGGGTCTGGACCCGGCTTGACGGACGCTTTGATCCGTAAAAAGGGGATATTTACAGGGGATAGGTTCGTGACGCCACCTATGGGTTGCGGTAATGGGAGTACCGCCGCTGCTGGAGGGTGTATCGGGGCAGATGGTGTGGAGCAGCAAGGTGTTAGTCCCTCCGCAGGTAGGGAAGGCCCCAGGCTCTGGGGTGTAGTAGATTTGGGAGAGCAGGGCGCAGAGATCAGGGTACTCACTGCGGGTAGTCGTGGTGTTGGATGAGGTTTAGAAAGTAGACACACACACTGTAGATAAACCAAAGTCTCTGAGTGCTGCTGCCGTTGCAGGCAGCCCGTCCAAATACCCGATCCCACCGGTGTCACTTAGTGATTCGGAGCCTGCCTCCGTGCACAATTTATTGTCCATTGGTGGTCCCCATGGCTTGAAGCTGTTGGGGGCCCTGCTCACTATATGTAGTGCAGATGTGCTCTTGAGGGCTGGCATTTGGGACTTCAGTGGGTTACTGTGTCTGGAAACACCCCTGTCCCCCTCGTTGTCCTGATTCCCTCAACCTCTGAGCTCGTAGGGAAGTCCTTGAAGATCCTTTCCCTTTCAGGTGAATTGCCAGGACGTTGAATCGACTCCTGACCTAGGGTCCTGTACCTAGGCGTGCTCGGTAGCGGTCAGTTCTGTTGGGTCCTTCTGGTGCCGACAGTCCTCCAAGACTACGCCCGTCACACCCTTGTCCAATGTCCCTGCTACCGGTCCCTGACTCCTCTGGACCCGAATCACCGCTTGCGACTCAACTAGTCCTCCCTAGCTCTCCAGGAGCTCACTCTCCCAGCTCCTCTCTATTTGGAGTCTACTGCCTCACTCTCCCTCTCACAGTCTGCTCAGTTCCCAAGTGGCTGGCCCCTTTGCCAGCTAGTCCAACCCCCGTGGTGTGTCTGGCAGTCACTGATGTGAGGCGATTGGGTTTTGTGGTGCAGATGAGAGTGACATCGGTTTCCTAGGTACCTGGAAACATGGGAGGGTAGGCCCTGCACCCTGAGTAAGGATGCAGTTCCCTGTAGCACCCTGATGTATTCAGGGGAGCTACATTCCCCCTTGGTTTAACGTAGCTCATCTGCGAGCTACAGCGCACACAGAGTTTTATTGAACTGGAAGTAAAAGATAACACATTAAATATTCTTCCCATGCAGGGGAGGCACATTTCTTATATGATCATTTATTTTTTGGCCCTTGAGGAAGCCACATTCTCTGTGGCGATACGCATGGGGCAACACCCCATACCCACACCGATCCTGGGACCTTGCACTGCTTTAAATCTGGACCTCAGCAGGTGGTAATATAACCTGGTGTTTCATCTCGGACGCCTTTGGTTAGCTGGTGTTTTACCTTACTTAAATCGGTGTCTGTTGTACGCTGATTTCCTTTATATAAGGTCTCTTTATTTGTCCTGCTGGTGGTCTATAATTATTACATTGTATTTAACAATGGTGGTGTCAGATAGTATGCTATACTTTTATGTACAATTGGGTATATGATTGCAGTAACTGATGACATTTATGATCTGTATCCCACCTGGATTTATTATTGTATGGTACATCTAGTATAGTGGTATTCGGAATTTCGGTGTCAGGTTCCTGACATTGAACCTTGTATTGGGGTGTTCGTTAATTATACATATTTTAAATGTTTTTAACCCTTTCACTGTCTTGTGTGGATTCTATGTATGCACAAATTTTTGTACCAATAAAATTTTTTTGAATTGAACAAAAACACATTGGTTGATCCCTATATACAGCAACTCTTTTTCTCCTGTCTTAATTTGCCCCAATTTTGCTGATGGTGATCCCAATAGGGGAAAGGTGCCCCCTTATTCTATAAATCCTGACATTTCTTATAACGTTGCAAACATATAGAGTCCAACACTAGAACACCTGGGAATGCTACCGGTTGAAGCGGTAACCAGGAATTCAGCCTACTGCGCTGCAGCCCCTTCATGCGACAGTCCATTCCCATTGTCCCTTTCCCTTCAACCCGCCACCCAAAACACCTGAACCCCTGGTGCCACCTCTAATCATGGTGTCACACCACCCCGAGTCCTTTACATTGTCCGTGGTGACAGGATTGAAGTCCGGATGGTTCAGAGGACTTTTCTAGTAGGCACACTAGGTACAACTATTTACAAAGAGCACAAGTTCGTGCTAGCTGCTGCCAGTCCTGCTGCCATTATGCAACACTCTTCAACACTTTCACATTCTCGGTAAATGACCTGGGTAATCTGGTAGTCATTACCCTTGCACCACCCTCCACCAAGGGTCTCTGGTACCACGTCCTAGTGGCGCACCAACCAGGACCCTGACGGCCTTTTTATTTTTAACGGAACAATATAAAAAGGTTCAACAAGGATGGCACATACACATTTTAAACATTAACTTCCTCGCCGCCCTCCACTGGGGACCCCTGGGACCATCTTGTATCACCCAAGTCCCTGGTGGCATTTTTACTTGAACAGAACACTGTAGAAAGGTTCAACAAGAGCGACAAGACAAAGATTAAACGCTCCAACCTTAAACTTCTTAACGACACGATGGTAGCGATTCAGGTTAAGCTACCACTGCTGCTTCTGAGAACTGGTTCCGGCTCCCTTGTTCCAGGCGTTCCCCGAACACACCAAAGTAAAGTGTCCTGGCAGGCCGCAGCGGCAACAGATTGGCACCAGGACCTTAAGGGTGTCAGCTGGAGGGTCCTCATTTGATGTGGACTCTTCCTCATGCTCTATCACCAGCATCTCCGGCACCGAACGTACTGACGGGAAGACTCAGCCGTTCCCTCCAAAGCGCGGGACCCAGGCTGCCTCCGGGGGGCTGGAGAATGAATCCGTCTTCTCTGATACCAAATTAGTGGGAACAAAGACAACTTGGTCGTCTGCGGCTGATTCCTCCGGGCCTGGACAGCTCACTGCCGGGTGCTCCGCATCAGGGTACGGGCCCAGTGATGCGGCCGGGTCTGATCTGGCCAGGATTGTGAACGCCTCGTTGTCCTTCCCCAGCAGGGAAGGTGATGGGGCCGCTTCTGGCCTCGTGGTGGAAGAAGGTGGCATCGCGGCCTGGTCAGCGGCCTGGGGCACGGATTCCGCAGCTGGGGTAGGCGCTACTACGCTCCCATCATCCGGCGCCGACATCTTCCTGCTCCCCATTGGTTTTCATCACCAACCTTTCTAGAACAGGGGTTCACTGGGCACTTCCAGGTCCGGCCATTACCGGTTTCCGGCCGCGCTTTCTGGACGAGGATCGGGGCTCCGGCTTCGCGCCCTTTTGCGGGGATGATGGTGCAGTTGTTGTTTTTAGGCGCCATAATGGCGGGCATTAATGGTGGCAGTTCAAATGGACAGTCACAGCACAGTTTTGAACAGTTCTGTAAGGCGCACGTCACCCGGGTTAATGGATCCAGTCCTTATCCTGTTCATGACGCCAGGTAAGATTCAAGGTGTACCGCCCCGGTGTTAGTAGGGCTGCTCGGGTCCAGGACCATGGCTCGAGGGGGTCCGGACCCGGCTTGGTGGACACTTGGCTCCGTAAAAAGGGGATATTTACAGGGGATAAGCTTGTGACGCCACCTGCGGGTTGCGGCAATGGGAGTACCGCCACTGCTGGAGGGAGTACCCGGGGATATGGTGTGGAGCAGCAAGGGGTCAGTCCCTCCGCAGGTAGGGAAGTGTGCCGCCCCGCGACAGCCGACGGGCTGCTCGGATCTGGATCCGCAGTGGCTCGAGGGGTCTCCGGACCCAGGCGGGATCGCGCGGCCACTCAAAATGAAAAAGGGGGAAAATATATTTACAAAAGGGGGTGAAAGGATTGAATAGTGTTCGTGACGCCACCCACGGGTCGTGGAAAGGCGGGATACCACCGCTGCTGCATTTGGGGGAGAGCGCCCGGGAGCGATGGGATGGCAGCTAGTGATGTTAACCCCTCCGTGGGCAGGGAAATGGTGTCCCGGTGCTCGGTGATGGTTGACTGGGGACCCGTTGGGAGTAGTGGGGGCATAATGTACTCACACAGTCCAGAGATGCTGACACTGACACCGGGTAAACCAAAGTCCTGAATGCCTTGCAACCTTTGGGTGATCACGCTGGGTTCGTGCCCTTTTGGCGTTGCTGGTTGTTCTGAAGCCTTGTCCCGTGGCACTGTACTTTCTCTCTGTGTGGATTCCTTTTGCCTGAAACTACTCGGGTCCTGCTCACCTGCGTGGCTAGCAAGGTGAGCTTGCTCTCAGGGTTCACACTTGGGATTTTCTGGATGGATTTGGGAAGTCCTATCCCCCTCGTTGCGCTAGTACCCAGATTTTGGAGTGGGTGGAGAACGGTTCGTGAAGATTCCATCCTCGGCGGGTGAATTACTGGGCTGCATAAAGCTCCTTCCCAGCCTAGGGTCCGCGTACCCCGCCGTGCCCTGGTCCCTGCCCGCTTGTAGCACAAGGCCGCCGGTCTGCCCTCCGTGGCATTACCGTGCCCCCTGTCACTACCCCCTGTGACCGGGGTTCCAGCTCCTTCCAGGCCAGGCCAACGTCTGGCACCTGGGATGGGTACAGGAGCCCAGCTCCGCAGCGTAACCTTATCCTGTCACGGCTCACTGACACTCTCTGACTACTCTGACACTTCTTGACCTCCTTCTACCATCCCCCCATCTGGGTGGCCCTATTCCCCTCTGGCCGCCCAATGGGTGTCTGGTGCGTGTGGTGCAGTGTGTTCCTCAGGATTTGTGTATACCTGTTCTTAGCAACACCAAAGGGACAGGACCCGTAACCAAGGAGGAGCGGGTACCATGCAGAAAGGCAGATTGCACAGCACCCTGTGACGACTTGATAGGCCAGGGCGTCACAGAAGGCCCCAGGCTCTGGGGTGTAGTAGATTTGGGAGAGCAGAGCGCAGGGATCAGGCTACTCACTGCGGGTAGTCGTGGTGTTGGATGAGGTTTAGACAGTAGACACACACACACTTGCAACCCAACCAGTCCTCCCTAGCTCCCCAGGAGCTCACTCTCCCAGCTTCTCTCTCTTTGGAGCCTACTTCCTCACTCTCCCTCTCACAGTCTGCTCAATTCCCAAGTGTCTGGCCCCTTTTCCAGCTAGTCCAACCCCCCTGGTGTGTCTGGCAGTGACTGATGTGAGGTGATTGGGTTTTGTGGTGCAGATGGGAGTGACATCGGTTGCCTAGGTACCTGGAACCACGGGGCGTAGGACCTGCACCCTGGGTAAGGATGCAGTTCCCTGTAGCACCCTGATGTATTCAGGGGTGCTACAGGTGTGTTCAGGGATTTTTTTATTGGCACTCCCATGTGAGGTTTTGTGTTTGGATATAGCTGTAAAGGTGTTTTTCATTTTGGTAAAAATGTGTAAAAATAAAATAAAAATACTATTAACCCTGTTGATTAGTGTCTACATACCATAAACTGTTTTGGGTTTTTTTTCATTACCACGTAGTCCATTTCAATCTGCTGCTTTGCTTGCGTACATCCTGGTGCAGCAGGGGCAGGCAGACCTCTAGTGTAGCAGGCTGCACTAAGTGTTATGCGCCGGAGGTGGCCTCCCTCGCGAGTCGGACTCCGGGGCCCTCTGCCTCTCCCTTGCCCGATATGCCCTTTGCATCCACTGCTCCGCCTGGGCACCGGTCTCAACGGTTGGCTCAATCTCATGACGTTCTGCAGGCTGAATCTGCTCAGCCAGATTCTAAGTGCAGAAAACAGGCCACTCAGCATGCACATGACGTGGCACCTTCTGATTGGCCGTGTGATGTCAGCTGCTCTGATGACAAGGCATCCCTGGACTGGTCGGTGGACAACACCCACGTTGACTGGGCGTGTTTGTTTGGGGCGGTGCTTAGGTTATATAAGGGCACTACCGACACCGGACAGCGCTCAGTCTTTTTCAGCCTAATGGTGTGAGGGTATCAGGCAGGTCACTTGAATTGCGGCTTAGTACTGGTGTGCGCGCTGGTTAAGCATGCTGTGCACCGCATATAGGCAGGTCCCTAGAATTGCGTCTTAGTACCGGTGTGTGCACTGGGTAAGCATGCTGTACACCGCATATAGGCAGGTCGCTTGAATTTTTGCGCTTCTTTTGTTACTGCGTGTTACGTTTGTGTGCAATTAACACAGCACCTAGTGCGCTCATTAATACCCTGCTTTCCTTTAGTCTACAGTTGTCCATCCAGCTCTCTGGGATCTTAGCAGCTATATTCCATCCATAGCACGGTGGACCCTGGGTTATGCTTAGGATTGTTCATACCTTCCTTCCTAAGCCATCAACCTCGTAACACTAAGGGGTACTTTACATGCTGCGACATCGCTATCATCGGCTAGCGATGTCCAGCGCGATAGTACCCGCCCCCGTCGCACATGCGACGTGTTGATTGTTGCTGTAGCGAACATTATCGCTACGGCAGCTTCACACGCACATACCTGCTCGGCGATGTCGCTGTGACTGCCGAACAATCCCTCCTTAAAGGGGGAGGTGCGTTCAGCTTCACAGCAACGTCACTGCAGCGTCACTAAGCGGAGGGGCGGAGATGAGCGGGGCCATAACATCCCGCCCACCTTCTTCCTTCCGCATTGCCGGTGGACGCAGGTAAGGAGATGTTTGTTGCTCCTGCGGTTTTACACACAGCAATGTCTGGAGCTGCAGGAGCGACAAACAACATCGTACCTGCAGTCGATCCGACATTATGGAAATGAACGACGTTACACAGATCAGCGAGATTGTACGCTTATGTGCTCGTTCATTGTTCCATCTAGGATTTACACGTTGCGGTGTCGCTACCGGCGCCGGATGTGCGTCACTAACGACGTGACCCTGACGATATAGTGGTAGCGATGTTGCAACGTGTAAAGTACCCCTAAAGGCCGCTTTACACGCTACGACATCGCTAAAGCGATCTCGTTGGGGTCACGGATTTTCTGACGCACATCCGGCAACGTTAGCGATGTCGTTGCATGTGACACCTATTAGCGATTTTGAATCGTTGCAAAAACGTTCAAAATCGCTAATCGGTGACATCCCTCCCTAAGCGCAATTATCGTTGCTGCTGCAGTAACGATGTACTTCGTCGCTCCTGCGGCAGCACACATCTCTACGTGTGACACCGCAGGAACGAGGAACCTCTCCTTACCTGCGTCCCGCCCGCAATGAGGAAGGAAGGAGGTGGGCGGGATGTTCGTCCCGGTCATCTCCGCCCCTCTGCTTTGATTGGGCGGCCGCTTAGTGACGTTGCTGTGACGCCGAATGAACCACCCCCTTAGAAAGGAGGCGGTTCGCCAGTCATGGCGACGTCACTAGGCAGGTAAGTAGTGTGACGGGTCCGCTTGATGTTTTGCGCCACGGGCAGCGATTTGCCCGTGTCGCACAACCGATGGGGGCGGTTACGCACGCTACCGATATCGGTAATGATATCGCAGCGTGTAAAGCAGCCTTAAGAATCTATCTACCTCCCTCCCTCCTGCCCCTTCACTCCACTTTCCCCTCCATTGTTACTTCCTGGTTTCTCATCTTTCTCTTTCTTGACTCTTGGCTTCAATGTCAAAATGTGAAAAATAATCTGTACTATGCCCTTTTTTATTCCATCCCACCCTTTCATCATACACTCAGTAACAGACAACACACAGCTGAGCTACGACAAACACACTCAGCTACAGACATCACACGCTCAGCTAAACTACAATAGGCACAACACACACTCAACTGAGCTACAACAGACACCACACGCAACTACAACAGAAACACACTCAGCTGAGCTATAACACCCACAGCTAGACACAAAACGCACAGCTACAAAAGACAACACACACTCAGCTGAGCTACAACAGACAACACATGCAGCTACAGACAGATCACACTCAGCTGAGCTACAACAGACAACACACACGCAGCTGAGCTACAACAGGCATAACACACGCAGCTACAACAGAAACAACACACTCAGCAGAGCTGTGGCGCCCCTGACCTGGTCAGGCACCACTGAGTACTGCACCCATGCTGGGGACAGTACAAAACAGGTAATCCAGAAGGCTGACCGAGGTGTGACTACACAGGCGCATAGTGATCAGGTCTCACACATTTACCTTTGAGAGGACCCCTGGGGATCCCAGGAGGGGGCGAAGCCTCCATCTCCACTCGAGGGGTGTGGTAGAGAGCCTGGTTGCTAGGTGACGTAGGCAAGAACAGGAGAGGAGGGAAGAGTGAGCCGAAGACAGTTGAGTGGTGAAGTTCAGGGAGGGCAGAAGCAGACCCTGTAGCTCTACACAATTCTGACAACGTACGCGCAGTGACTACCGACGGGGGAGAACGGTCACCTGGTAGTGCTGCCCGAAATCCACACACGGCTAAAGAGAGAGCAACGGAGTGGAAAGTAAGGAGACTGTCAGGGAGATACCAGGCCCAAACGGGTAACAGGTCCCAGTGCAGGGATAGATCCACCTGTCCTTTGCCAAACCTGCATGAGGGGGCACTTTACACCCCCAAGACAACACCACAGAGTCCGCAGCCACGTAGCCAAAGTGAGGGCCCATAGCTCACAGGAGGCAAGCAGCCGGAGTGACCTGGTCCAGGCTACAAGCAAACGGGCCAAAAAGAAGGGGAGAGAGGCACCAGCAACTTCCCTGGGCGACCCCAGCAGGGCTTCAAGCAGGGGTTACCCCAAAACACAACGGGCTAAGGAAGGCGAGTTGGTAGCCACCCTCATAAGTCAGCCTGAAGGACACCTGGTTCCAGCCTGGTTCATCCCAGCTACGCCCGGGTTACTCACCCTGCCACCATCAGTGAGTAAAATCCCTGAAAGACATCCTGCTTGTGCGTGTGAGTTATTCTGCGACTTGTAGTTCCACACACCTACACGGGACCCTGGGGCATGCCTCACTCTCAGGAGGCTATTACAACTGACTGCACCTACTATCAGCCCCAGGCACCCCTAACCTGCAGTGGCGGTCTCCACTGACCGCAATTCTGAGAGTGGCGTCACGACAATCAAAATAGAGGATTTCCTACCTGTGACAAGATCCAGCCGCGTGGAGTCCCTGAAGGTAATGCACCGCTGCACCGACACCGAACCTCGGGGCCCCACACATCTGGCGTCACGAACAGGATAAGGACTAGACCTGTTCAGACAGGTGACCATGTGCTTGGGCGGTCCGCTTGGAAAATTGGAAGCGCCGCCATATTGCCACCATGAAAAGCGCGCTGAAAAACAACAGCAGCCCGCGCTGGGAGAAGTTACCGCCCACGAAGAGGTGTGGCTACCCAGAGATCCCCTGGAGGGTCCTGGCCTCGCGAGTGTTGAGAGCGGAGGCGTTCAGAGACGTCGGGAAAGAAAGGGAGCCGGAAGCCTGCTGCTGAGAAAAGATCTGCAGAGCAGCGACGACACGGTGAAGATGGCGTCTGAAGATAGGAGCCCAGAACCAGGCTCCGCTGCCTGGTGGTATCGGGAACTTGCCCAGTTTTGCAACCAACTGGAGGCCAGGGTCGTATGGCAGATCAGCGAGGGACGTACGGAGCTTCTGGAGATGGCTGCAGCGGTTCAGGCCTATGAGAGGGGAACCGCACGACGAGTGCCAGACCGAGCGGCGACGACTCAGACCCCGATGATGTTACCGATGGGTGAGTCCTGTGTTGCCCCTGTCAGCGCGAGTGCCCCGACCCCTGCTGCCATGCCCGCGGTCCCTGGAGAGATGCCCGGCGCGGCGACGCTGAATCAGGCCGCAGCCACGCCAGGTGCGGCCCGAGCCCAGGCCGCCGCAACGATGCCCAGCCCGGCCCGCAAAGATCCGGCTGCCACCGCGACCCTCCTCCACGCCGCAGGTGCGGCCCGCCAAGGACCGGCTGCAGCTGCGACGCCAATTCAGGCCGCTGCCACGCCAGGCTCGGCCCGCCAAGTCCAGGCCGCTGCCACGCCAGGCTCGGCCCGCCAAGACAAGACTGTACAATTATTTACTCCGGCCTGCAAGGCCAGGGCAGACACCGCTCCCCAGCCCAAGGAAGTCCCTGCTAGGAAGTCCCTGCTGGGGGAGGACCCCGAATACTGGAAGCTGAAGACTGATCTAGAGGCCCACTTCCCAAAGGAGATGGTGGACCGGTATCTGCTCCCTCCGCATACTCACAGGAAGACTCCTGCAACATTCATGTCAAAGGGTCCCCCGCCCTGGCCTGCTGATGAAAATCCATCCCTAGCGCTGCCACAAGAGAAGTGCCCAGAAGAACTAAGGGGGAGGGGAGGCCAGGAAGCTGAGAAGCTGACCCCAGAGCCATCAGCAGTGGATGCAGCACCAGTCCAAGAGCCAGAGATGCTGCCGTACTCCCGCTGGGATGAAGAGAGCCCGACATCCTCCGCTGAGGAAGATTTGTCCAGATACCTCACCTGGGAGCCTGCAAGCGGTGAGATAGCAGCCAGGCCGGACCCAGCCCGCAGGAGACTGCGCCGCAGCAGGATAAGGGATCCACCTGCACAGCAGTCCCCCAAGGAGAAGGACGAGGTCACAGCCAGAGACTTAGAGGAAAAGCGGTACTTGAGAAGGGCCAAATCGCAGGTCAGAGGCCCACTTTGTCGAGGAGTTGTAGAAGACTTCAATCTAAGGTCTGGATATGGTTTTATAGTAGCACCTGGTGTAAAAGAGGGCATATTTGTGAACAGAAGGGATGTTAGAGCACATTTACCTAGAGGACATCCAGGAAGAAACCTACAGATAGGAGACTCAGTAGAATTTACAAAGCACAAAGGAGAACGCGGATGGTACGCACTAGATGTCACACCCTGCCCCAGAAATCCCTACAGTAAACCTGCTACCTCAACAACAGAAGATGAGGATACAGAAAAAGAAACAGACGACAGAAACATAGAAAATGTCAGGTGCCAAAGCCCAATAGGCAAAAGCCCTGGTGGAATGGAGTAGAGAAAAGTAAAGAAAACTACAGCAGTTTGAAAAGTTTTGCAACGTTCAAGTTTAAGCACGTGCCCACATGAACTTGTGTGAGAAACCCTTTTGCACTTTAACCCATGAACCTTAAGGCTATGAACTGGCTATAGCCACAAACTCTCGCAGTGTTTATAGTTACCCCAGAGGTACAACCACTACCAGGGAGCACGCCTGTTTATGGGGCCTGGCTCTCCACCACAAAGAGGGTACCTGGTCAGCACCAACTGTGGAGGCCGCCTCTACATCCTGCCAGAAGTGGCTGAAGGCGCGGCTCCACCAGGCCAGGTATACCCTGAAACCACCAGACCATGAAAGCCGCCTCTACATCCTGCCAGAAGTGGCTGAAGGCGCGGCCAACGGGAGAGGCAGATGGAAAGAAAGGTCTGGGGAAGCTGATGGCCCAGACCTGGTTACCAAAAGAAACCGGTGACCTGCCGCCTGAGAGGGTTTAGGGTGGGTTAACGGACTTGTGGGTGGAGGGTGGTGATGTATGGTACCTGATGGTTTTAAAACGTTTTACCATGTTTTACTGTTTTACGCATTTTAAAATGTTGTCTTGCAGCCCGAGGACGTGCTGGTGATAACTAAGGGGGAATGTGGCGCCCCTGACCTGGTCAGGCACCACTGAGTACTGCACCCATGCTGGGGACAGTACAAAACAGGTAATCCAGAAGGCTGACCGAGGTGTGACTACACAGGCGCATAGTGATCAGGTCTCACACATTTACCTTTGAGAGGACCCCTGGGGATCCCAGGAGGGGGCGAAGCCTCCATCTCCACTCGAGGGGTGTGGTAGAGAGCCTGGTTGCTAGGTGACGTAGGCAAGAACAGGAGAGGAGGGAAGAGTGAGCCGAAGACAGTTGAGTGGTGAAGTTCAGGGAGGGCAGAAGCAGACCCTGTAGCTCTACACAATTCTGACAACGTACGCGCAGTGACTACCGACGGGGGAGAACGGTCACCTGGTAGTGCTGCCCGAAATCCACACACGGCTAAAGAGAGAGCAACGGAGTGGAAAGTAAGGAGACTGTCAGGGAGATACCAGGCCCAAACGGGTAACAGGTCCCAGTGCAGGGATAGATCCACCTGTCCTTTGCCAAACCTGCATGAGGGGGCACTTTACACCCCCAAGACAACACCACAGAGTCCGCAGCCACGTAGCCAAAGTGAGGGCCCATAGCTCACAGGAGGCAAGCAGCCGGAGTGACCTGGTCCAGGCTACAAGCAAACGGGCCA
Organism: Anomaloglossus baeobatrachus; assembly: GCF_048569485.1. Classification (NCBI taxonomy): domain Eukaryota; kingdom Metazoa; phylum Chordata; class Amphibia; order Anura; family Aromobatidae; genus Anomaloglossus; species Anomaloglossus baeobatrachus. The sequence continues at coordinate 475,950,284 of NC_134356.1, forward strand.
AAAAGAAGGGGAGAGAGGCACCAGCAACTTCCCTGGGCGACCCCAGCAGGGCTTCAAGCAGGGGTTACCCCAAAACACAACGGGCTAAGGAAGGCGAGTTGGTAGCCACCCTCATAAGTCAGCCTGAAGGACACCTGGTTCCAGCCTGGTTCATCCCAGCTACGCCCGGGTTACTCACCCTGCCACCATCAGTGAGTAAAATCCCTGAAAGACATCCTGCTTGTGCGTGTGAGTTATTCTGCGACTTGTAGTTCCACACACCTACACGGGACCCTGGGGCATGCCTCACTCTCAGGAGGCTATTACAACTGACTGCACCTACTATCAGCCCCAGGCACCCCTAACCTGCAGTGGCGGTCTCCACTGACCGCAATTCTGAGAGTGGCGTCACGACAATCAAAATAGAGGATTTCCTACCTGTGACAAGATCCAGCCGCGTGGAGTCCCTGAAGGTAATGCACCGCTGCACCGACACCGAACCTCGGGGCCCCACAGAGCCACAACACCCACAGACAACACACAGCTACAACAGACACAACACATACTCAGCTGAGCTACAACAGGCAGAACACACAACACACTCAGCTGAACTACAACAGACAACACACGCAGCTACAGACAGATCACACACTCAGCTGAGCTACAACAGGCACAACACACACAGCTGAGCTACAACAAAACACATTCAGCCGAGCTAGAACAGACAACACTCAGCAGAGCCACAACACTCACAGCTACAGACACAACACACAGCTACAGACATAAAACACACAGCTACAACAGACAACACATACTCAGCTGAGCTGCAACAGGCAGAACACACAACACACTCAGCTACAACAGGCATAACACACTCAGCTAAGCTACAACAGGCACAACACACTCAGCTGAGCTAAAACAGACAACACACAGAGCCACAACAGACACAGCTAGACACAACACACAGCTACAACAGACAGAACACATACTCAGCTGAGCTACAACAGTCAGAACACACAATACACTCAGCTACAACAGGCACAACACATACTAAGCTGAGCTAAAACAGGCACAACACTCAGCAGAGCCACAACACACACAGCTCCAAACACACAGCTACAACAGACAACACATACTTAGCTGAGCTACAACAGGCAGAACACACAAAACACTCAGCTGAGCTACAACACCCACAGCTACAGACATAAAATACAGCTACAACAAACACAACACACTCAGCTACAACAGACATCACACACTCAGCTAAACTATAACAAGCACAACACATTCAACTGAGCTACAACAGACACAACACACTCAACTGAGCTACAACAGCTACAGACACAAAACACAAACAAACACACAACTACAATAGACATCACACACTCAGCTAAGCTACAACAGGCACAACTGAGCTACAACAGGCACAACACAGCTGAGCTACAACACAGCTACAACAGACAACACATACTCAGCATAGCTACAACAGGCAGAACACAACACACAACACATGCAGCTACAGACAGATCACACACTCAGCTGAGCTACAACAGACCACACATGCAGCTACAACAGACAACGCACACTCAGCTGAGCTACAACAGACAACACACACTCAGCTGAGCTACAACAGACATAAGACACACTCAGCTGAACTACAGCAGACACAACACACACTCAGCTGAGCTACCACACACTCAGCTTAATTTGCACTAGACAGCACCCTTTTGGCTGTAGGTGGATTCCCTATTAGATAAAAGGTGGAGGTGAGGAGATACTGATTGAAGTATTGAGTATCCTCCCATCGCCTTCCTTGATCATAAGACCGTATGCACAAAAGAAGGAACTGCTGCCTAGTCTTTGTATGCAATGTAGACATATGGATACTTGCCCACCCTGAAAATTGAGCCCACCCTAAAAATTGTTAACGACCCTTTAAGTTATTGGAAGCATTCTAAATACAAAAAAAATAGGTACAAATAATTGAGTATATATATGTGAGGCACTGGAAGGTATACTTTTGCACTACACTTTTTATTTAGGATGCCACTGTTATGCTGATTGAAACGCTGGTGGCAAAAACTTACAAGTGTATTTTTAGTCTTTTAGGAGAAACAGTATATTTATAATCTGAAAAATATATACTGTATTTGCAAATGATATAACAGTCACGTTTGATTAATGTCCTTTTAATCATTTTGGCAGTGTGAGGTTGCGCTCACTCAATGTATTGTGGGACACTTGCTTGGCTGCTAGATTGAGGCACACAGGAACACTTTTCCACTTAAAAAGTCCAGCAGGTTTATTATAAGCAACATAAACCGCATTTGCAACATAGTAACACAAACATAATAAGGCTATATGCGCACTAGAAAAAGGATTTTTCTCAAGAAATTTCTTGAGAGTGAAGGATTAGCGCACCTGCGTTAAAAAAAGCACCGAAAAATGCATGCGTTTTTACCGCGTTTTTGATGCGTTTTTTTTGCAGGTTGTCCCTGCATTTTTTAATGCTTTAACAGCAATAAATAAGATAGATAATAGACAGATGGATAGATGAATTTAAAAAAAAAAAAATTTAAAAAAAAAAACCTGACGTGGGGTCCCCCATATCTTTTTTAGCCAGCTAGGGTAAAGCAGATGGCTGCAGCCTTCAGACCACAGCTGGCAGCTTTACCTTGGCTGGTAAATAAATAGGAATAACGTTTGGAACACCATTCTAAGTCCGAACTGGGCGCAAAAACCTAAAAAAACATCACTATGGGGAGATAAGGTATGCACACCAGTGACTATGTAAGGGGAATACATGAAATAGCAGAAACTGCTGTGTGAATACTGACTTGAAAAATCCAATAGCTATATGCAAGAGTGAAAATGTGAAAAATGGAATCTGCATTACTGCCATGAACATATGAATCAAGAGAAATTTAGCTACTGAATTGATCAATGCAATAGAGCCCCAACACTACGCCAAAGTATTTCTCTACGTTGGGGTCCCTAGCTTGTGTGTGTCCTCCCATGCAGTTAAAAAACTTACCGTGTATGGGAAGCTGAGACCCAGGCTATTTATGCGTATGATATGGATTGGCAATAGGTGTGGTTGGGGAGGGTTCACAAACGAAAAAATACTAACAAATAGGAATAACGTTTGGAACACCATTCTAAGTCCGAACTGGGTGCAAAAACCTAAAACCTTACATAGTCACTGGTGTGCATACCTTATCTCCCCATAGTGATGTTTTTTTAGGTTTTTGCACCCAGTTCGGACTTAGAATGGTGTTCCAAACGATATTCCTATTTGTTAGTATTTTTTCGTTTGTGTGCGCACAGCAAATTTTTTTTGCCATAGGTTTTGCTGGGAAATGTCTGCAGAAAGGTACAACCATTTTCTCAAGAAATTTCTGCAGCAAAAACGCAGGTAAAACGCAGTGTATGAACATAGCCTAAAGTCTGTTTCATTTCCGGGTATGCCTACACAGCATTGGATACACCAGGAATGGTATCCAAGTGGAAATATTGCACTGTCCATTCACTGACTTGGTCAGTATATACTTCTTGTGTGAGATTACCTTTACATGAGCTTGAGCAGGGCTCCTATGGATTCCTAGAAAGACTGCCTCACTGGGATCACCAACCTGGAAACTATTATTTGTTCTCAGACACAGACTACGGCCAGTCCAGATTCCACAGGAGGACTCCAGCTTCCTAAGTGCAGAGCAACCACAGGTTCCATACACCTGGCCTCCTAGCCAGTGACATCAGGGGGAAATTTTAGCCAGCTTTAACCCACATGGACTCAGGGTACCTCCAGGAAGTGATCTGCTTCCAAGCACCCAAGAGACCATGTGACCAAACAGACTCTTAGGCTATGTCCGCACGTTGCTTTTTACCTGCTTTTTACCTGCTTTTTTGCTGCTTTTTCAACTGCAGCGTTTAATGCCATAATGGTTGTGTTCTGCTTTTCAAGCAAAGTCTATGTGAATTTGGGTTTCTTGTCCGCACTTTGCAGTTCAAACTGCAGCCTTTTTGTTGCAGAACTTTGGTCAAAAACTCAGCTTTGCAGTGCAAAACCCAAATGGCAAAAACAATTGACATGTGAATTGTTTTTGCCATTTGGGTTTTGCACTGCAAAGCTGAGTTTTTGACCAAAGTTCTGCAACAAAAAGGCTGCAGTTTGAACAGCATAGTGCGGACAAGAAACCCAAATTCCCATAGACTTTGCTTGAAAAGCAGAACACAACCATTTTGGCATTAAACGCTGCAGTTGAAAAAGCAGCAAAAAAGCAGGTAAAAAGCAACGTGCGGACATAGCCTTAGAGGTACTTTGCACACTACGACATCGCAGGTGCGATATCGGTGGGGTCAAATCGAAAGTGACGCACATCCGGCGTCGCTGTCGACATCATAGTGTGTAAATCGTTTTTGATACGATTAACGAGCGCAAAAGCGTCAAAATCGTATCATCGGTGTAGCGTCAGTCATTTCCAAAATTTTGGAAGGACCGATGTTACGATGTTGTTCCTCGTTCCTGCGGCAGCACACATCGCTGTGTGTGAAGCCGCAGGAGCGAAGAACATCACCTGCGTCCCGGCTGCAATGAGGAAGGAAGGAGGTGGGTAGGATGTTTACGTCCCGCTCATCTCCACCCCTCCGCTTCTATTGGCCGCCTGCCGTGTGACGTCGTTGTGACGCCGCACGACCCGCCCCCTTAGGAAGGAGGCGGGTCGCCGGCCAGAGCGACGTCGCAGGGCAGGTAAGTGCATGTGAAGCTGCCGTAGCGATAATTTTCGCTACGGCAGCTATCACAATATATCGCAGCTGCGACGGGGGTGGGGACTATCGCGCTCGGCATCGCAGCAATCGGTTTGCGATGTCATAGTGTGTAAAGTTCCCCTTAAAACAGCCCAGCAATCTCCATACTGGCTGCAGTCTCTCTCTTGCCATGTGTCAAACAACCTCATTGACACATCTGTCAGACACACCTATAGATAGGGTAAGTGGATGGCCAGACCTGTCTGTCCAGCACTGTGACTATTCTTAAAAGGACCCTGACCCTTAATATATTACCAAGAGTTGTGGAACTACAAGCCCCGTAGTAAACAGTCCATGTTTATATTGCAGGGGACTCCTTCCACTGTGATACATAGCGACCATTTACAACATAGGTAGTTGCTACCTCACAGCAGGCACTGAGGAAGAGTTTGCAGACTTTATGGTTGATTTAAATATCAATGCTCTTAATATCTTTACCTCTTTTTTGGGGATTTGAAAATTCACACCTTTTTTGATGTCCACATTGAAATAGTAGAAAATCATGTTGTCACCAAGGGTTTTAAGAAGTTTTCCCTCCTGCACTTTCAAAGTCATCATCCACATCATTAAAAGAATAGTATAGTCATTTTATTAGTCTAAAGCGGGCTTTACACGCTACAATAAATCTAACGATGTGTCGGCGGGGTCACGTCGTAAGTGACGCACATCCGGCATCGTTAGTGTTGTTGTAGCGTGTGAAACCTACGTGTGATTGTGATTGTACGAAAACACGTTGATCACATACACGTCGTTCAAATTCTAAAAATTGAACGTCCGGTTGTTCAATGTTCCCGAGGCAGCACACATTGCTGTGTGTGACACCCCGGGAACAATGAACACATCTTACCTGCGTCCCGCCTGCAATGCTGAAGGAAGGAGGTGGGCGGCATGTTTACGTCTCGCTCATCTCCGCCCCTCCGCTTCTATTGGCCGGCCGCTGTGTGGCCTCGCTGTGACGCCGAACGTCCCTCCCACACCAGGAAGTGGATGTTCGCCACCCACAGCGAGGTCGTATGGAAGGTAAGTACGTGTGACGGGATTTAATCGTTTGTGCGACACGGGCAACAAATTGAACGTGCCGCACATACGATGGGGGCGTGTGCGATCGCATACGAGATCGCATGTGTAATTGTAACGTGTAAAGCAGGTTTTAGATGAATAAATAGTGACTAAGGTCAACTCATCTGTAATAAATGAAGCATTCGCTTGACCTATTAGCCATGGTTGTCATATACTTATGTTCATACCCCATTTTAACACTCTTATTTATTATACTAAGGGCTCGACCATAAACTACAAGCACTTTTTACCTTTTGTGTACCACCTATTTCCTGGTAGATTATTAGCTTTCAAGCAGGGTCCTCATTCCTGTTGTTAATTGTTGAAATACCATATTTTTTCAGACTATAAGATGCTCCGGACCATAAACATATCAACACAGCATCACTGAACTCTGTCTAAACCAGCCGTGTCCGCGCAGCCGGACACGCCCCCCACTATGACGCTCCTTGGCACGCGACTTGTAATATGACACTGGTTCATGGTGCCTCCCAATTGGTCCTGTAGGCTGCAAATGTCCCACCCCCGCTCACAAATCACAACGCACGCTTTATCTCACTGCAGCGCCACATAAACAATGGTGCACACTGCGTCATACCCAGCAACGCCGCTCGCCATGCTACCATACTTCCTGAGGACCTTCTGCACGGTATGCCCATTCTTTATAGATCTCATTAACCCTGACATATAATGTATTTATTGGTTATTAGTCATCTGCATCCTTTAGACATCTGCTAACCAGTTGTCTCTTATTATATTCTCATCCTGATCTCACAGTGACTCACAGTATCCTACCTGGTTCTTCCCAGCGTCGCATATCCTTGTATACTCTCATGTTTTTTTATGTATATAACTGTTTATTTAATTTATCCATCCTTGTTTTTTGTTACACATTATAGCACACTGATGAAGGTCTTTTAACCAAAACGTCTGTGTTTGTGCTGGTCCTACACGTTTTTCACAATAAAAAACACTATTCATCTTGATTTTGAGTGCCAAGTTTCTAGATTTGCTCTGGACCATAAGACACACCTACGTTTTAAAAGAGGAAAATAGGAAAAAAATTGAAGCAATAAATGTGGTCATAACGCACTGTTATGGGGGTATGATCCCACAAATCTGTATAAGTGTACCGATCCTGGTACATATGTCCCCATCCTGATATATATATGTTTCATCCTGGTATATATGTGACCCATCCTGATAGATATGTCCTCCATACTGGCATATAGGCCCCCCATCATGGGCCCAGCAGCCCAGCTTGGTATATACTGTATGTCTCCCAACCCGGGGCCCATCCTGGTATATACTGTATGTTCCCCATCCTGTTGTACACTGAAAAGCAAAAGGGTAATAATGTTTTGAACTTTTAGGCTCTATAGCTCACCATCCACTACAGATTTGCATGTACAACTACCTTCATCTTATAGACAATCATCTTAACTATCTCATACATAAATTTGACTTTCAACTAAATAGCATATGATTGGTTATGCAGATTCTTGTCATGTCACTGGATTGTTATTGTTCTGCTCCTGGTGTTTGAAAAATCTTTTTCTTCCTATATACCACATTTACTCACAGCAAATAGAGGGCAGCAGTTATAACCTGCCTAGGCCAAGGAACTAATGCACTAGCAGGGTGCAGCAAACCCCCAAAGAGGTGGAGGCATCACAGGTGTGTAGCGCCCCACGGGGCAGGTGGTTAATCTACTCGTTGCCAGGCCTTTTTGGGTCGGGTCAGGCAATGCCACGGGTGGCCTTGCCCAGTTCCGTTGCCCTGAGGTGTACAGTAAATAGTGGGGAAGAGGGGTGTTTGTGGAAAGTTTGTTGTGACGCCACCTGTGGTATGCGGCTAGGGGGTAGCCGCTGCTGCAGAATTCCTCGCCGGGGCAGGTGTTATGGCAGCCAGGATGGTGTCACTCCCCATAGGCGGAGTGGGCCCCGGGTGGATGATGAGAGTTTTAATGGCCGTTGGTGCCTAAGCACTGGGCGGCGACGCTGGTAAGGACGAGCCAACACAGTCTCTGCAGGTTCAAGGTGTAGTTTACTCACAGCTTCAGTCGCCAGCCCAGTAGCACTGGTCACTGCCGTGATGTGCTCCGGTCAATCCCAGGCAGGTAAGGTGCCACCACTGGTGTTTTAAGAGAGAAGTAGAGAGAGGGTCCTATTTCTAGGGTGTCCCCCTCAGCAGTTAGGTACCCTGGCTGAGCTCCCGCTCCAAGCACCAGGCCCAATAATGTCCAGGCTTTCCGAGAGATGTCTTGTCAGAATATGGTCCCAACGATCTGAGTTGTGTGAGTGTATTGCGCCTACTTCTACCCCCAAGTAGACGCCAGCCCCCAGGTGGCTGGCTTCAGTGACCAGGGAAGTCCCATGTATTGTGATGGCCACCCCCCTGCCCTTCCTACCCTGAGCCATCCCACCCTGTGAGCAGGCTCCTAAGCTGTATGTAGTGTGTAATGTGGAACACCGGTGATTAACCTCCCCCTTACTTGAGATAGATACTGCACCTTAATTGAGGTGCAGTACCCTGTGGCGACCCGAGCCTCAGGGGTGCCACATTCCCCTACGGCAACTAACTGGTTAGCAGCCTATTAGTCACGCTGTAAGTAAATGCTGAATTTTTGGATGAGATTTTATCCCTCTTTTTGTTTTTTTTTAATTTAGATATCAGTGTAGGAACCCACAAACATGAATACCCATGAAGTGGGTTGTGGGCTCCCGTAGTAACGCCTGCCTGGATCCACAGACTCAGATGGGCTGTAAAGGGGAGGCTAGAGGGAAGCCACTCACCAAGCAGGACCCCCAGAACCCTGAAACCCTTTAACCCCTCTACAGGGATTTGGAATTACACAGGGAACTGGAGATCACTACCTGTGGAAGGCTGCAGTCCGATGAGCGTAGTAGTCAGGCAGGGTCAAACCAGGAATTGCGGAACAGGGACAGAATCGGCAGGCAAAGACGTAGTCAGCAAACGTAGCAGAGGTCAAATCCGGATTGGGCAGCAAAGTACAAAAACAGTAGGCAGGAGGGTAGTCAGAAAACACGCAGAAGTCAACACACAGGAATCACCAAACAGAATAGGATGTAACAGGAGCCAGGAAAATCAGAACTATCTCTGGCAGTGGTCATGTGACAGGAGGGGGAATAAGAAGAGTGTGGTGTCTTCCTATTGGCTGTAGCTGAACGCTGGCAACTTCAGCTGGAAGACACATGCCACCCACAGTCAGCCAGCGGTACTGCAGATCCCAAGCTAACCCAGCCCAGTGGATGATCGGAGCCTGCGTCCACCGCTGGCATCGACTCCTCTCCCATCACCAGCACTATCCACGGCAGGAACAAGGCGTTGCCTGGCCATTGGAGCAGAAGTCGCTAGAGCAGACTCCGGCGGTGACGTAACACCCGTATTTTGGCCATAATACCAACCAATACCTCATATATATTTTATATATGTTTTTTGCACCTAACATTTTATACAGAATGCAGCCAGGCCCCTTAATATTAGGCCATTTATATTGGTGGTCCCATCCCTGTATGGTGCACTTGGATAGTACTGACGCAGCCCGCCTGGTCAAATAGTATGGGCTTGACTAATGGGCTGCTAATCAGTTACTGGGCACCTACATGTGTGAATGGTGCCCTATACAAGCCACTTGTGTGCAATTTTATCATCCAGCAATCGCCCCCTCCATGAATTGGAAGTGTGTGGAAGAGTGATTTGCTTCTTTTGCACCTGTGATGCCTCCACCTCTTTGGGGGTTTTGCTGCACCCTGCTAGTACATTAGTTCCTTGGCGTGGGCAGGTTATAACTGCTGCCCTCAATTTGCTGTAAGTAAATGCTGATTTTTTTGAAGGAGATTTTATCCCTCTTTTTGTTGTTTTTCTTCCTGTATGCTACCAATTACAACCTGTTCTCACATTCCGTAATAGCTCAGTGTGTTATTAGGTTGATTCCTACGAAAAAGGTCACTGGTTTGAATCGAGGAGCAGCCATGAAGAAGATTTACCAAGAAAAGAGAAACAGCATCATCCAAGCAGTCTCTCAGCAATAAGAATTGCCAATCTGCATCATGTTAGTGCCATAACAGTTGGAAGAATACAAAATGTAGTCCATTCATCCATTCAATAGCCAAAAGGTGGATGCCCAGGCAAAATATCGGAATCAACAAGTCAGCTCATCACAAGGTCTATAATTTCTGGCGCGACAAACGTGGCACTGGAGGTGGCTCGTATGCTTCGTAATAGTGAGATCGGAGACGTCCATTTAAGCACCATGTGTACCACCCCCATTACAGCCGACGGGCTGCTCGGACCCGGATCCGCAGTGGCTCGAGGGGTCTCCGGATCCGAGGTGGCGTCGCGTGGCACCCTCGGAAATAAAGGGGGAATTGTTTGTGGTTTTGGGATAATGTTCGTGACGCCACCCACAGTGTGTTGTAACGTGAGGGACCATCGCTGTCGGTTTGGGGAGCCCGGGGACGCTGGTGTGTGGCAGCTTAAGTTGTTAACCCCTCCGTGGGCAGGGGAGTGTTGTCCCGGGGTCCAGTGATGGATGGCGTGGGGAACCCATCGGGTGCAAGGGGGTAACGTTTACTCACACAGTCCAAAGTCACTGACGCTGACACCAGGTAAATCAAACTCTTGAGCACTCTGTGGGCCTTGGGCGGGCACGCTGGGTCCGTGTCCTCTTGGTGTTGCCTGTTGACCTGAAGCCTTGTCCCTTGGCACTGTGTGTCCTACGTGTGGATCCGTACACTTGAAGCGTTTCGGGTCCCGCTCACCTGCGTGGCTAGCACGGTGAGCTTGCTCTCAGGGTTCACGCTTGGGATTTTCTGGACGGTTGTGGGAAGTCCTATCCCCCTCATTGCGCTAGTACCCCGATTCTGCAGCGGGTGGGGAACGGTTCCTGAAGATTCCGTTCCCGTCGGGTGAATTACTGGACTGCGTGAAGCTACTTCCCTCCCTCTACCAGCCCTCCATCTGAGTGGCCCTATTTCCCTCAGGCTGCCCAATGGGTGTTTGGTGGGTGTGGTGCAGAGTGTTCCTCAGGATTTGTGTACACCTGTTGGTAGCAACACCAAAGTGACAGGACCCGTAACCAAGGAGGAGCGGGTACCATGCAGAAGGGCAGATTGCACAGCACCCTTGTGATGACCTGATAGGCCATGGCGTCACACATGCAACGCATGTTACACAAGTCAGGAATAGTGTCCCATAAAAAGGGGAAGAAGCCTCGACTTCAATAGCACTGCATTACTGCAAAAGACTGAGCTTCTGACTGAGCACTCCGCCCTAAGACCTGGCTGTGTTCATAACCATTGTCGCAGGGCCTAGCAGCCCATACATGGAGGTTTGTAGTCCAAATAGTGGCATTTTGCCCAGATAAGGATGTTTTTAACCTAGATAGTGGCATTTAAGTTAGGTTCCCGGATTACAGAGATATACCTTGCCGTTGGTCTCCGGGCTTACATGCATTGGCCAATACATAAACTAAATATCTCTCTTTTGCAGTAATGCAGTGCCATATTTTCCCTGGTAAATTTTTGGCTTTTTTCAGTGTGCAACTGTTTGCATTTATAGGTACTATGTTTTTTCAGTTAGCACCTGTTCACATTTGTTGGATGTGCGGGTCAGTTTTTTGATATTTCTAGTGAGTCTTTTTCTGACTGAGCACTCCGCCCTAAGACCTGGCTGTGTTCATAACCATTGTCGCAGGAGCCTAGCAGCCCATACATGGAGGTTTGTAGTCCAAATAGTGGCATTTTGCCCAGATAAGGATGTTTTTAACCTAGATAGTGGCATTTAAGTTAGGTTCCCGGATTACAGAGATATACCTTGCCGTTGGTCTCCGGGCTTACATGCATTGGCCAATACATAAACTAAATATCTCTCTTTTGCAGTAATGCAGTGTCATATTTTCCCTGGTAAATTTTTGGCTTTTTTCAGTGTGCAACTGTTTGCATTTATAGTTACTATGTTTTTTCAGTTAGCACCTGTTCACATTTGTTGGATGTGCGGGTCAGTTTTTTGATATTTCTAGTGAGTCTTTTTCTGACTGAGCACTCCGCCCTAAGACCTGGCTGTGTTCATAACCATTGTCGCAGGAGCCTAGCAGCCCATACATGGAGGTTTGTAGTCCAAATAGTGGCATTTTGCCCAGATAAGGATGTTTTTAACCTAGATAGTGGCATTTAAGTTAGGTTCCCGGATTACAGAGATATACCTTGCCGTTGGTCTCCGGGCTTACATGCATTGGCCAATACATAAACTAAATATCTCTCTTTTGCAGTAATGCAGTGCCATATTTTCCCTGGTAAATTTTTGGCTTTTTTCAGCGTGCAACTGTTTGCATTTATAGTTACTATGTTTTTTCAGTTAGCACCTGTTCACATTTGTTGGATGTGCGGGTCAGTTTTTTTATATTTCTCGACTTCAATAGCGTCATAAGAAGTGTCAGCTCAAGTTTCTGTCGCGGGCGGGGAGGAGGGTGTCAGCACACCGCGCTCACCCCTTCTGCTCGGGTCCGGCAGCTGCTCCTGGTGGCTCGAGCCGTGGGCCGGATCCCGGGGTGTCTCGAGCGACACTCCTCGCCCGTGAGTAAAAGGGGGGTGTTTGATGTGGGGATTGTTATAGTTCGTGACGCCACCCACGGTTGTGGTGATTGCACCACCGCTGCTCAGTGTGGGGGTCCCGGGGATGGTGATGCGGAGCAGCCAGGTGTTGTGTTGCCCCTCCGTGGGTAGGGGTTGGTGATCCCGGGGCCCGGTGATGAGATGTGAAGTGTAGGGCCTGGAGGGCGCAGGGACGCGGGGGCAGCGCTGTGCCTTGCGGCACTATGGTACTCACTCAGCCTGACACACGGACACAGTTTGTACGGTAAACCAACGGCTGGTAGGACGGTCCCACAGACGGCTGCACCTGCACTCCCGATAGGTGACGGTGACGTTACTCTTCCTTGCACCTATGTTGTCCGATGGTAGCGGTGGATTCCCTCCGGTTACCCGCTCCCCGACTGCAATCTGGGCCGGAGGAGCTCTACACTTTGCCCGCAGGCGCTGGCCCTGGGGAAACTGGTGCCTTGGCGGTGGCGGTGTCTCCCCGGTAATGGTCGGGCTGTTGCCGTCAATCGGGACTTGGTTGCTGGGGGATCTGCGTCCCCGTCACTGACGGATTTGGCAAATTTGGCGACTCCTAGCCTTGCCGGGGTCCGAGAGGCCCCTGCCCTGGTGCTGACTGTCCTTCGGAACACTGCTTCAGACCACCGGGCACACAGCCAACGGGGTCCTTCCAGGAACTTCCAAACTGTCCCCCTCCAAACAGTCACCGCCGTCGCTGACCTTGCTGTTCTAGCCCTACACAAAGCTGGGCTCTCAGGCTTTCTTTCCTTCTTTACTCCTTTTCTTTCCTCCACTTTCACTTCTTGGTTGTTTACTCTAGCCCCTGCCTGGGCTTCTCCTCACTCCTTTCACTTCCTCCTCCCTGACTCATCTCCTCTCTCAAGCTCTCCCCTGAGCTATCTGCCTGGTTACTTCCTGCCTCCAGAGTTGTGAGCTCCTTGGTGGGCGGAGCCAACCGCCTGGCCCACCCCCTGGTGTGCATCATCAACCTCTGGAGGAAGGCAACAAGGATTTCTGGTTAGCAGGTGTGCCTACCTGGAGTGTGGGGTGTGGTGGTGTTGTGACCTGTGTCCCCTGGCTTGCCCAGGGCGACACATTCCCCCTTAGCAAAATGCAGACCGTCCGCGGGCTGCCGTCCTACACCGGTTTTATTTTTCTGTAAAAGGGGATAACAAGGGTTAATCAAACATCAATAACATTTTTAATCAAAAACTCTTCCCAAGACGGGAGGCACATTTACTTAACGTTGCAACGGTATACGGTCACGGTTTCCGCTCTCTCCCACCCAAGCAACCTGGCCCTGATGCTGCCCCTAAAGCCCAGGCAGCACCCCTTGACCCACAGTCCAGCACAAGTCACCCGAGCGGGATCTGTCCTTCCCCTCCAGAGGGTGGCCACCGGTTCCTTTGGTAGCTGGGCCCTGGCCTGCTCTGCTCAGGGCCCTCCCTCCAACCTGCCTCTCCGGAGGCGGTATTGCGGAAACGGTAACGGTACCCAACATTTTTACAAGCCACTTAACGTTTGTGGTGCCCTGCAGAGTTCACGGGCTTGTCCATGGATAGTTCCCATGCAAATAAACTTTAAACGGTCCCCACGGGGACAACGGTGCCGGCTCCAGCCGGTTGCTAATCACAGCTGACAATCAGGTGAAAACTCGGTTCAATCAGTGTTTTTCATTTTTCAAAACGTTCAACAAACTTTCAAACAAGCAGGTGGTCCCAACGGGGACTGCTGCAGCGGGCATCCGCCGTCTTTTGCGGCTCAACAGTCCATTCTCACTCGTGGGGCTCTAGTGCCACCTTCACATGGTGCACCGCTCTGGACCCCAATGGTAGCTCGCTGCAGGCGATCTTCTTCCATATACATGCGGGCATGCACATCCGCTCTACACCCCTCTCGGGCATCGATCTTCCTGCGCAGCTGCTGTTGCCGCCGCTCCCAGCCGGGAGCACTTTCTGTTTGCTCCGGTTCAGCGTGTGCGGGGGACGGACCCAGCCAGAGTCCCTCCGTGTCGGCTACGACCGGCACCTTCAGTAACGAGGGACCCCGCTGTGACATGGCCTCCTCTGCCTCCTGGCAGCTGCATCCCCGCCGTGCCTCCGGTGCATCTTTGCTGACGGCCTCAGCCTTCGGCTTCTCCCAGGGGAGTGTATCAGAATGGTCACGAGCTTCTGCTGCAGGTCGGTCCGCCGGGGCGGATTGGCAGGGTACCGCTACCGGTGGTGGTGGTAGCGGGCCTAGTGGCGGGGCAGCAGCAGCAAACACGGGTGGCGGGGGAGGTAGCAGGGCGAGCGGGTATGGACCGGGTCCCTCAGCCACGATGACCGACCCACTAGGGGCACAGGGGCGTGGGTCACTTACCCTCCCTTCCAAGACTCCCTCCACCTCGCGTCTCCGTATGGCCGCCACCACTTCCACCATGTCGGCCTCCCACTCCTCCAGGAGGAGCTGCATGCGGACCTGCAGACGGCTGCTTAGCTGGACGGTCCGGACTTCCACCCGCGCCGCGATGCAAGGCGCGGGGACCACGGTGTTGTTGGTCGGACTCAGCATCCTTAGCAGCGGCTTCTTCCAGGAACCAGTAAATGGCCGCAGAGTCCTGGCGTCCCTGCTTCTGTAGCCGTGGCTACATGCGTCCAGCCGCCATCGCGTCCCCCTTAGCTCTTTCCGGCCCCTCCTCTCTCAGGGCGGGGTTTTGGCCTTCGCGCCTCTACTGCTCGAGAAGACGCTCGAGCGGGAACTTTTCGCGCCAAAGATGGCGGCTTCTGAAATTTTTCTGCCGGATGCCTCCGGCGGTAACAAGGCGCACCTCTACCTGACGGCAGAGCGGTAAGATCCTGTTCGTGACGCCAAGTTGTCGCGGGCGGGGAGGAGGGTGTCAGCACACCGCGCTCACCCCTTCTGCTCGGGTCTGGCAGCTGCTCCTGGTGGCTCGAGCCGTGGGCCGGATCCCGGGGTGTCTCGAGCGACACTCCTCGCCCGTGAGTGAAAGGGGGGTGTTTGATGTGGGGATTGTTATAGTTCGTGACGCCACCCACGGTTGTGGTGATTGCACCACCGCTGCTCAGTGTGGGGGTCCCGGGGATGGTGATGCGGAGCAGCCAGGTGTTGTGTTGCCCCTCCGTGGGTAGGGGTTGGTGATCCCGGGGCCCGGTGATGAGATGTGAAGTGTAGGGCCTGGAGGGCGCAGGGACGCGGGGGCAGCGCTGTGCCTTGCGGCACTATGGTACTCACTCAGCCTGACACACGGACACAGTTTGTACGGTAAACCAACGGCTGGTAGGACGGTCCCACAGACGGCTGCACCTGCACTCCCGATAGGTGACGGTGACGTTACTCTTCCTTGCACCTATGTTGTCCGATGGTAGCGGTGGATTCCCTCCGGTTACCCGCTCCCCGACTGCAATCTGGGCCAGAGGAGCTCTACACTTTGCCCGCAGGCGCTGGCCCTGGGGAAACTGGTGCCTTGGCGGTGGCGGTGTCTCCCCGGTAATGGTCGGGCTGTTGCCGTCAATCGGGACTTGGTTGCTGGGGGATCTGCGTCCCCGTCACTGACGGATTTGGCAAATTTGGCGACTCCTAGCCTTGCCGGGGTCCGAGAGGCCCCTGCCCTGGTGCTGACTGTCCTTCGGAACACTGCTCCAGACCACCGGGCACACAGCCAACGGGGTCCTTCCAGGAACTTCCAAACTGTCCCCCTCCAAACAGTCACCGCCGTCGCTGACCTTGCTGTTCTAGCCCTACACAAAGCTGGGCTCTCAGGCTTTCTTTCCTTCTTTACTCCTTTTCTTTCCTCCACTTTCACTTCTTGGTTGTTTACTCTAGCCCCTGCCTGGGCTTCTCCTCACTCCTTTCACTTCCTCCTCCCTGACTCATCTCCTCTCTCAAGCTCTCCCCTGAGCTATCTGCCTGGTTACTTCCTGCCTCCAGAGTTGTGAGCTCCTTGGTGGGCGGAGCCAACCGCCTGGCCCACCCCCTGGTGTGCATCATCAACCTCTGGAGGAAGGCAACAAGGATTTCTGGTTAGCAGGTGTGCCTACCTGGAGTGTGGGGTGTGGTGGTGTTGTGACCTGTGTCCCCTGGCTTGCCCAGGGCGACACATTTCCAATAAAAAATACAAAAAGTGGACAGTAGAAGATTGCAAGTGGGTGATTTGGAGCAATGAGACAAAAGTCAATAGACTAGACTCTGATGGGTGCAAATGGGTCTGGAAGAAACAAGGGAAAAAGAGACTAAAGGATCGAGAAATTGAAGGCACTGTCAATTTTGGTGAAGGAAGCCTGATGATATGGGATTGCTTCACAGCCAAATGTATTGGATACTTGACTAGAATTGATGGTGGTCTCAATGTTGAACTACATGTGACTATCCTGCTACCTACACTTGAGTACTATGGGTATCAAAAGGACAACATAGTGCTCCAACAGGACAATGACCCAAATCATACGTCGAGATTGGCAAATAAGTTGTTCAATGACAATGAAGTAGAGGTACTGTATTGGCCCCCACAGACACAGACCTCAACCCAGTCAAATATTTGTGGGTAGAGTAAAAGAAAAAGCTGTATACACACCCAAGTGGACTGGTGTGCACTAACATTGGGAACGTGTAAAAGAGACTTGGAATCAGATTTTGGTCGACATAAGCTTGAATCTGATCGAGAGCATGCCCAGAAAGATTCAGGCAGTGTTGAAACCCAAAGATGGATTTACAAAATACTAACAATACAATATACATTAAAATTTAGATCTTTAGGAACAAATCGGTAACAATGCAGTGACACAACAATAATCTGCATAACTAATCATAAGCTAAATTGTTGTAAGTCAAATTTATGTATGAGATAGTCAAGATGATTGTCTATAAAGTATAGGTAGTCTCACATACAGAGCTGTAGTGGAGGGTGGGATATGGAGCTTGAAAGTCAAAAGTTCTAAACATTGTTACCATTTTGCTTATCAGTGCTTGTTACTATCAATGATGTCTCTTCTGCGTATTTAAGATTGCTGCTGATAGGTTCAGCAATTTTGATTCCTTTTTCTTTTTCGGGAAGGCCACCCTTCCTGAAAATAGCTTCTGTATATAAATTGAAGAGAAATTGTGACAGTATGCAGCCTTGTCACACATCTTGCTCTACTTTGAAACATGCTCACCATGTTCCGTTCAGACTGTTACTTCTTGGTCGATTTTAAGGTTCTTAATGAGGCTGATCAGGTAGTTCAGCAGACCCATATTCTTCATGGTGTTCCAAAGTTTCTTTTGATCAACACAGTCAAAAGCTTTGCTGTAGTCGATGAAGCAAAAGTAGAGCTCCTTGATATATTCTTTGGATTTTTCCATCTTCCATCTAATGTTAGCAATTACAGTACATCTCTTGTTCCTCTGCCTTTTCTGAATCCTGTTTGTTCCTCTGACAGCTCTTTGACAAAGTCAGGCTGTTGCCGAATCTGTAGGATCTTCAGTAGTATTTTGTTGGCATGAGGTATGAGAGCAATAATCTGATAGATTCCACAGTCGGTAGCATCTGCCTTCTTCAGAATAGGAAAAAACACCAATCTTATCCAGTCGGTTTACCAGTTATCCATATCTATTGACACAGGCATGTGATGACATCTACTTCTGCTTAAGAAGACTTAGGTCTATTGGAATATTGTCATACCCAGCCATATACATGCTTTGTATTTGATAGAAGCTTTATCGCAGCAATGATTTCATCTTTGAGAAGTACTCTTGTAGAGGTGCGCCTTTTTTCCATGTTTGCTTGATCTGTTCTGGCTGAGATAGTTTGTTCCCGTTGGCATCTTTCAACTGTCCCACTTTTGGTTTAAACTTTTGCCGTATCTCTTTGATCTTTTGGTATGCTCTCCTGGTCTTGGCCTTCAGATGTTCATTTTCTACTTTTTTTGTACATCTCTTCTAGTAATAAAGTTCTTTGTCTGCTCGAATGGCTCTCTTTAGTCTTTTACTGATGTTGTCTGCAATCTACTTGTTACCTTTTGCTTTGGTCATTCGCATTTCTTTAATGATCTTCAGGGTTTCTGCTGTTAACCATGGCTGTGGGGGTCTTTTCTGCCTCTTCTTTATTGACTTTCTGGCTTCTTCAGTAACAAAACTGTTTATATATGTCCATATTTCCTTAGGATTCCTTTCATCCATGTCCAAAGATATAAATTGGTTGTGCAGCCTGACTATAATCTTTAATGTCAAAGGTTCATGATCAGTTCCACAGTGAGCTCCTATCCTTGTGTTTGGGGTAATGATCAATGCCCTCCATCTTTTTAGAACACATATTTAGTCAGTCTGATTCTTATAGGCCACATTTGGTGATGTCCATGTGTAAACTCTCTGTTTGTGATTTTTGAAAAAGGTGTTCCTGATGGATAATTTATTTGTCATGCAAATGTCAATGAATTGTCCTCCAGCCTCGTTTCATTCACCAAGCACAATGTTTCCAACAACGAATCCATGTTTTACGTGGCCCACTTTGGCATTCAAGTCTCCCATGACATTGAGTAAGTTTTGTTTTGGTGTCTTGTCGATTTCTTCTTGAACTTTATCATTGAATAATTCAACATCCTTCTCCTTTGCATCTGTTGTTGGTGCGTAGACTTGTATAACTGTGACATGGATTGACACTCCCTGGAGTCGTATCGAGTTGACTCTACTACTGACTGCATTGTACTTCAGGACAGTGACAGTCAATTTTTGGTTGAGAATAAAAGCGACATTATTTCGTCTTCAGTTATCATTGCCAGAATAGTAGACCCAGTGTTCATTTGACTGGCAATGTCCAGATTGAGACCATCTTAGTTTGTTTATTCCGAGGAAGTCAAGTCCTGTTCTGTCCATTTCAGCTTTGACAATGTGGAATTCCCCCTGGTTCAAAATTCATACAAACCCAACTAGGGTGGTAAGAGAAGCCAGGGGTCAGCGGTAGGTTTGGTTGGGGGGTCAGCATCTCCCCCTTCCCTAGACAAAGGGTTGTTTCCTTTCCCTTTTACCATTTGCTTTGTACTTACCCGTACCTAGCATCACAGAAATACCGTTATTTGATTTTTGGAGAGTAAATTTGTCTGGAATAGATTGTGAATGCAATGTGGCATTTGCAGAGCCCCTAACATGTCAAAACAGTAGAAACGCGTCTCAAAAGTGACCCGATTTTGGAAACTATACCCCTCAAGTAGAAATGAGCGAGCATGAACAGTAAAGTTCAGTGTCCGTACGTAACACAGATTTTTCAAAAAAATCTGTGTTCAAGATCTGAGTTTGGGTGTTTTATGTATGCTAACTAGAGATGAGCGAACCCGAGTTTTGGTGTTCAATGTTTGTACCATATAGAAAAAGAATCTGGCCCTCAAATGAAGTGAAAGCAAAATATCCCTTTAATTGGGTAAATTACGTAGTAGTGTATAGTTTCTACAGTTTTATAGTAGAAACTATACACTACTACGTGATTTACCCAATTAAAGGGATATTTTGCTCTCACTTCATTTGAGTGCCAGATTCTTTTTCTATATGAAGACAGGGTTGGACCTTTATTGAGCACCAATCATAACCACCAGGAGTGCCGTAAATCCATGATTCGATGTTTGTACCAAACACAGACTTTACAAGAAAATCAGAGTTTGAGTTCGGAGTTCAGGTGATTTATATAGACAAACCA
This sequence comes from Anomaloglossus baeobatrachus, assembly GCF_048569485.1. Lineage (NCBI taxonomy): Eukaryota > Metazoa > Chordata > Amphibia > Anura > Aromobatidae > Anomaloglossus > Anomaloglossus baeobatrachus. Next base: position 475,970,414 of record NC_134356.1, read on the forward strand.
CTCTTGCGAGCATCTCTATGTTCAGGTACGCTCGGTCCTTATCCACTGCGAACTGCTTGCATAACAGCTCACAGTGGGGGTAACAACAGCGGGATCGGATGTGGTGTGCACCAAACAACAAAATGGAAACACCCCGCCCCCAGAAGTGATCTGTTTCTAGCTGATTGCATGTGGACAGAGGCAGGAACTTCCCAATTAGTGACTTTCATTGGGGTTCAGATTAAGTCCGGGTTCCAAACCGACCTTTATCTAAAGTCCAGCTGACCCCACTGAACCAAACTCCCACGGGTTTGCTCATCTCATGCTCATGCTAACCACTCAAACAAGCATTGCTTTGCTCAGGTACGCTTGGTGCTCGGCCCAGGGATAGCCACTTGAAGTGCTTGAATGGGTTACATTGTTGGTAAAAATAGAGTTAAGCGGGCTTTACACACTGCGATATCGCCCGAGCGTTGTCGTTGGGGTCACAGTTTTGGTGACGCACTTCCGTAATCGTTAGCGAGATTGCTTTGTGTAACACCGTTCAGCGATGTTAAATCGTCGCAAAAGCGTGATTTATCGCTAATCGGCGACACGGGTCCTTATTCCCAAAAATCGTTGTTTTTTCTTTGTAACTATCGTTACTTGTTCCTTTCAACATACTTTTCGTTACGTGTGACACTACTAAAGCGACTTAAAAAATTGTTGCCTCTTGCGTCATCATCGATACGGGCGTGTATGGTGGTTTAAATGTTCAATACGCCTACTTGTTTCCTATTTGCTAACGCATCTGCTCCATGATTGGACCTTAATATATGTAATACGCAAACATCCTTTTAGCGTTGTTCCATTTGGTGGGTTCATTTCCTAGGTTTTGGACGTGTCCTGCTGGCTCCGTGTCCGGCGTATAGTTTGGCGTCATTCGTCCGTGAGATAAATTTCGCATGTGAGTTTTTTATTTCCATTTTTTATTTTTTTTATTTTCTATTTTTTTTTTCCTTTGTCTTTTAAATTTTATTTTTTGTTTTGTTTTGAAATTGGTTTATTATTAGTTGTTAAAAAGCCTATATTATGAATGTTTTTTTTTTTTTTTTATAATTACAGTTATATATATTATATGAACCATTATTGTATCTTAATCAAGATTGCAGCCATCCAAATTTGTTTTATTAAAAGCCGTCAAACATTAGTGTGACCAATAAGAATAAGAATCATATTTATAAAAAATATTTATTGTCTGAAAAAAAAAAATATGTTTTGAAAAAAAAAACAAAACAAAATTTAAATTAAAAAAATTACAATATTATTCTCTGTTATACAGGCTAAATATGCGTAGTGAGCATGAAAATGCCGTCATAGCTGCCATGCTTGTAGCCGGAGGAGCCCTTGCCCTTGCCGAGGATCATAACATGCGATGCAGAACAAGAAAAAGACGAATTTGGGCACGCAAATGGCTACTAGAGAGACAACGCTATACACACATGCACCTTGTAAGAGACCTACAAGAGCATAACCCACATGACTTTCGAAACTACTTACGCATGTCTGAAAGCTCATTCTCATACCTTTTAGAGAAAGTCCGCCCTTATATCATGCGCAATAATACAGTAATGCGTCAGGCAGTACCTGTAGACGAGCGTTTGGGGGTGACTCTTCGATTCTTGGCTACAGGACGCAGTTTGACTGACCTACAGTATTCATCAGCAGTGTCACGCTCTCTACTTAGCTCCTTAATTCCGGAGACATGTTTGGCAATAGCACATGCTTTACATGACTACATGCATTTGCCAAATAGTCCAAGTGATTGGGGAAAAATTTCAAATACATTCAACCTTTTATGGCAATTCCCTAATTGTGGTGGCGCAATTGACGGGAAGCACATAAGGATAATGCAGCCACATAATTCTGGCTCATATTATTACAACTACAAGGGCTACCACAGCATTATCCTTATGGCGGTTGTCAACGCCACTTATGATTTTCTTTACATTGATATCGGCATGAATGGGCGAGTTTCGGATGGTGGGGTATTTGAACATACGGAGTTTGCATTACGGCTAAAACAAAATCAACTACAATTACCCACAAACCAAAATACCATTGGAAATTTAAATTTTGTTTTTTTGGCGGACGAGGCCTTTCCATTACAACGTCATTTGTTACGGCCATATCCACTTACAGGCTTGAATTTAGAAAGACGCATTTTTAATTATCGTCTATGCAGAGCTAGAAGAGTTGTCGAGAATGCTTTTGGCATCTTAAGCAGTAGATTTCGTATCTTTTCCATGCCAATCAACTTAAAAATTGAATCCATTGACAATGTTGTGCTTGCATGCTGTTATTTGCATAACTTTCTCCGAAAAAGAGATGGCCTTGAATATGTTCCACCTGGCTTTGTTGATGTAGAAAATCAAAGTAATGGTGTTGTTGAGCTTGGGGCATGGCGTCAGCAAGTTAACCCACTGGATAATCTTTTGCCACAGCCACCCCTGTCACGTAGTATGATGGATGCAATGGAAAATAGAACCAATTATTGCAATTTTTTTAATGGCTCAGGGGCTGTGTCATGGCAGCATGTTTCTAATTAATTAATGAGTTTAGGTTATCATGAAACATGAGATTGCATGTTTGTGTTAAAATAATGTCAGTATATATTTTTTAAATGTTATTAGTTTTTAAGAAATTGCCTGAAGTGTGTAAAGTACCTGATTTTGAAGGGAAAAATGTTTATTGTGGTATAAATGTTATAATTGTTTTTTTTTTACATAATCCTAAATTGGGACTATTGTAATTATTTTTTTTTATAAAAATTGATTTTCATTTACAATTTATGTATGATTGTAAACTAAATCTTTCTTCTGGAAAACATATTCATTTCAAAACTAAAAGAATAAAAAGTAAATATAATTAAGCATTACAAGCATTCTGTCAATCATTTATCTCTTATGAAATTTTAAAGTAATTAAGATGTTTTATTTTTACATGACATAAACCATTATGTTTTCATAAATATAGGCCACATTTCCGTTAATAAAATATACATCACATAAATTTTTTTTTCACAATTATAAAAAAAAGGCCAAAAAAAAAACGCATTTGCTCATACAAAAATGCGCACATAAGTATTGTAACTGTACACTACGGCGAAATACACTGTTGAGTTATTTAACATGTAAATAAAGAAACGTCATGACGTCCAAACGTCTAAAGGACCATGTGACACGCCACACTGTATACCTGCTGATCTAAAGCGAAACTGAAAGCGAAAATGTCACCAAACAAACGTGCTAAGGTCTGGGGCCAAGGGGAGGTACAATACTTGGTGAAAAGGATGGATGCACTGGACTATATATGTGCAAATACATATCCACGTCCTATGGGACATAAAAGAAGTGTGGTTAAAAAAATATGCAGGGGCCTGTACCGTAAATTTGATATCAGACGCACACCAACGCAGGTACTTAAAAAATGGGCTGATTTAAAGTACAGGGATAAGGAGAGAATAGAAGAAATTCGAAGTAACCTGGTAGTGATAGCTGGTAAGATATTTTTCATACTTACATAAGTTAATTGTTTTGAATTATAATATCAAAACATTAGAGGTGTTGTGTTTAAATTAATTTAAGGTCTGGTGTTATTTTTAATATTGAATAATCACATCATATGAGGGTTTTTTTTTTGTTTTTTTGTTTTTTTTTTTAATTTTATTTTAACAGATGTAAATTCATTGACTAATGAGTCAAGGCAGCCCTCAAACAATAATGAAGAAAATGTTGTCCAGCAGCTGTCTCCAAGCATGGATTCCAACCGTGAAAATAGCCTACCCATTTTAAATGAGGAAGCAGACAGCCTTGATTATGATGTAATTTCACCATCATCAGGACATGCTGATGCAGATGTAATGTTTGAAGAGAATATGGAGGACAATGGTACTGATGTTGTTTGGAAAATTTAGTACAGTTTTAAATCATTTTCTAAATGGATTAAACTCTAACAATATAAACTTATGTTATAATTAGGTGGGAAAGGATCAGGTTGGGACATGAGCGCATCATCCGGAGATGAACTTGAAGAAGAAGTTGTCAGTAATGGTAAGTTTAATGATTTTACAACATTATGGTCAATGGAAAAATGGAATGATCACTTCAAGTGGTTTATTTTTTTTTAATTTAAAAAAAAAAAAAAAAAATTAAAAAAAAACCTAACGCTAAAATTTAGAAAAAAAAATTAATTTTGTTTTTGATTCTTTTCAGAAATAATAACCCTATATGATATTTATCAGTCCGCGAACAGACTGAAAGAAGCCTCTGCGGCCCATGATGCCCTAATCCTGAAATATATTAATCAACGTCATAAATAAATCATGTTTTCTTGTGATGTTTCTATGTTTTACATGTATGTAGAAATGTTTGTAAATTAATAGTTACCCAAAAAAATATAAATAACCAAAATTTTATACAAGTTAATAAAAAAATGTAATTAAAAAAAAAAACATTTAAAAAATATAACTAAATTGTAGCGTAATTTATTCAAACCACACATTATTTCATATGCCAGGTTTATTCACAAGGGAAATTGGTATAGTAACAAATTTGTTTATTGTCACAAATATGCACTAAATATCATGCAACAGAAGGAATTCAATAATAATAAAAAAAAAAAAAAATTTTAACATTAGAAACTACTTCTTTTTGCGTTTGGTAAGCAAACTCATGCGTGACCTACGGCCATGCACACCACCCTTTGGAAGTGGTTGTATTGATGGCTCTGCTGCAGCTTGAGGATTTTCCGGGACATCAACAGCATCAACAGGCTCAACAGGCTTAACAGGATCAACAGGATCAACAGGATGAGAAACCTCGCCAATGGCAACATAGGATGACTCTGTTAGTTTTTTAGCTCTTGCCAAACGTAAGACATCCTGGATTAAACATTGGGCAATGTATTTCTGTTCTGGGGTAAGTTCACGCAGTTCATCATCCACGAAAATAGCAAGACCAGAAAGGGGTGGTCTGTTGTGCTGGTCTAGGATGTTTTGTGCCACTCCCATCAGCTTGGTTACAGCTGTTGTAGTGTTTGCTGTGATGGGTTTTTTTTTCCTTTGCCAACTTTGTGTGTATAACACATTTGATGGGCCAGCCTCAAGCAAATCAACATTGGTTATTTGGCTAGCAGGAGTTTCCATTAGGTGTTCAGATGATGATTGTTGACTTGTTGTTGGCTCCTGCAATACAAAAAGTACATAATTTAATTAAATTATCATTTTAAAAATATTTTTTCGTAAAACATTTGAATACTTTTACATATATGGAAAAGTATACAAATGTTCATTTCATTATAATTAAAACCAACACAAATTGTTTGTGACAAATTATGACAATAATAAAAATTATACCTCAGATATAATCACTTCATTGTTAGCATCTGGGGGAATATCACCACCAATATTGAGGCTACTGGTTGATGGCCTGTGAAGCTCCTGGTCCCTTGTGAAATTCAATAAATCAAAATACCAGAGCGTTGGGACGTAGACATCACCAGTGCCAGCACCAGAACGTTTGGATTCCTCTATTTTGTTCAGTTCTTTTTTATAAACTGTGCGTATTGCCTGTATTTTTCTTTTCACGAGATCCTCGGTCCCTTTTTGATTTGGATGGTATTTGTCATATATTACTATCATTTTAAGGTACGCATCCTTTTTAAGTTGCCTATTGCTGTACTCGGGGGATTTAATTTTCCATAAGGGTGTTTGCGTCTGGTACACCTCTATGAATTCCCGTAGGAATTCCTCCTTTATTTGTACACATCTGAAAAATATTAAATTGGAGATAAATCAGTACAAACACTGATTTAAAAAAAAAGTTTTTTAAAGTTATTAAGAATAAATTAAAAAAAAACATATATACAAAGTGAGTAAATACTATAACACATACCTTGCAGCAAAGATTCGCAAGTCCAGATGACAGTTTTTTTCAAAATTCACTTGTGCGAGGACAAACGCTAATGGGTAGACAAAAGCTGGAAGAATGAACACGCATCTGCGCACATTTATACTACCAACATCCAATGAAAATCAATAGCGCTGATTAAACAAATGAGTCGAGGCAAGAAGGGGCGTAGCGAGTTTACAATTCTACTACATCAAGATGCACTTTGTGTGGGGAACCAACGCCCATATCGCCATGAATATTGGAAATCCATGCGGTGTGACCGCTACACAACGATGATTATGTTCCTCATTACATCGGGAAACGAGATAGCTTTGAAGGTGAATATAAAAGAGATTGCGACATGTGACCGTAAGCACACGACTAAAACATGGACCCACAGCGATGAACACACATCACACTAACGAACAGGGCGTGCCGCACATACGACGAGATCGCGCCCGATATCGCAGTGTGTAAAGTAGCCTTTATCGGATGTAGTGTGCACAAAAATTAAAATATTAATAATCCCAGCCCTCCCTTCCCCGAAAGTGCTCTGTTTATGGTTGTCTGTATGTAGGCGAATATTCGGATTGTCCAGTCAGTGACTTCCAATTGGGTTAAGGTCAATTCCGGATCCTAAAATGAACTTTATCTAAAGTCCGGCTGAACCCAAACTTCAATGGATCCGCTCATCTCTACCTTCAAGAAATTCATCTAGGGGTGTACTACGCATTTTTAACCTACAGGTGATTCACAAAACTTTCTAACATTTATACATTTTTATTTAAAAATGCATTTTTTTTCACTAAAATACTTTTGTAGCACTAAATGTATTATTTACATGAGCAGTAATAGGAAAAAATGGACTCCATACTTTGTTATGCAATTTCACCCTAACACAATGATACCCCATGTGTGGTCACAAAAAAATGTTTGCGCACATGGCAAAACTCGTAAAGCAAAGAACGCTATTTAATATTTGGAGTGCAAATTTAAACACTATGTTTCATAAACATAGCCCCTGACAGTGGCGTAACTAGAAATTGATGGGCCCCGGTGCAAAGTTTGGACCTGGGTCCCCCCAACCGTACACGACACTCGGGGTATGGGATAGTGTCGCTGATACTTGGCTCTTTCCTTCAGCACCCATGTTTCCCATAATCTGAAATCTCTCTATCAGCAACTTTCCTATGTTCTGATTTCCATCTTGTCCTCATCACGTACCTTTCCCATGCTCTGCTATACATCTTTCCCTCAGCACCCAGCTTTCTCATGATATCAGAGCATGAGAAAGCATTGTGCTGAGGAAAAGAGCCTCTTTTCCTCAGCACAAAACTTTGACATGCCATGCTTTATCTTTGTCCCCCTCGTATATAGTTATCCAAATACTATAATGACCCCCACATAGCCTTCCATATAGTATAATAGTATAATACACATCCCACAGTCCTCGATTTAAGATAATGCACATCCCATAGTCCTCCATATAATATAATGCACACCCCATAATCCTCAATATAGTATAAAGCACTCTCCATAATCCTCCATATAAATGCACACACCATAATCCTCAATATAGTATAATGCACACACCATAATCCTCCATAAAATACAATGCACACTCCATAATCCTCCATATAGTATAATGCACACACCATAATCCTCAATATAGTATAATGCACTGACATCAGCTGACATGTGCGAAACTCACCACTGGCTGCCGCAACAGCTGCCAGTAAGTATACCGACATGAGGCAGGACCAGCGATATAAGCAATGGCCTCCACACTTTTCAAAACTTCTATGCCCCTCGCCACATGGCCCCCTCTCCATATTGTGCCCCTTTTTCACACCATACAGCCTCCACAATGTGTCCTCACATTGTCCTTCATATACTGCTCCCCTCATACTGTGGCCCCACACTGTCCTTACTGCCTCTCATAATGTGCTGTCACGTTGTATATGGCATGAACACCCCTATTTCCCCTCCCAAACTCTACAGTAAAAGTTCCTTATATCTCCAGCTCCACGGTGTAGTACTTACCTTATCCCTCATCTTCACCTCCTTTGTGGCGCTCTATCCCACACACCCTGCTCCCCAAACGGCCTGCACCCTCCAAATCACACACACTACACCCTCACATCTCACACACCCTGCTCCCCATACAGCCTGCACCCCCCATATCACACACACTAAACTCCCATATGTCACACACCCTGCTCCCCATACAGCCTGCACCCCCCATATCACACACACTACACCGCCATATGTCACACACCCTTCTCCCCATACAGCCTGCACCCCCCATATCACACACACTACAGCCCCATATGTCACACACCCTGCCCCACATCTCACCCAGCCTGTACCCCAACTTACCCCTCTCTCAAACACTCTGCACCCCTTGACATCCATCTGTCACAGTCTGCACCCCTCATATGCCACTCACCCTGCACCCCCCTCCCCCTCATGTCCTCTCTTTTCTCATTACCAGTCATGTGTCCAAATCTGCTTCAGAAATCAGTATTTTCTGATGCTTTCTGCCCGGCAAACCTGTGTCTCCTCCCACACAGTCACATGGGCATGACATCATCGCAGGTCCTGGCAGGATGGATTCCGTCTTCTGTGCAGGAGCACTTCTGCTCTGCGCAGGTCAGACACGCCTGGTGGGCCTCTCCAGGTCAGGGGCCCCTCAACTGACACCGGGCCTCCCTGACTCACAGGCCAGACCCCTGGCGGTCGCGTAGTCGGCCACTACACAGCCCATCTCCTCTCTTACAGAGAGGAGCCATCTCTGTAGAGCAGCCGTCAGGCCCCTATAACCCTGCAGGCCCGGTCGCAGTGGCGACCTATGCAACTGCGGTCGTTACACCCCTGTACTCTGAGATGCCAATAAAGCAGAAACACCCACATGGGATTTGGCAAACTAAGCCCCATAATAAATTCATTTATTGGTGTACTGAGCATCTTTAACTCACAAACTACACAAAATTGTTTTTCCCCTAAAATGTTACTTTAACCTCAGAGTTTTAATTCACACAAGTTGTAATAGGAGAAAATGGACAGAACAATTTGCTATGCAGTTTTTAATGAACTAGCCAGTACCCCATATCTGTTTGTACACTACTGTTTGACCACACGGCAGGGATCATGGAAGGAACTCTATTTGATGTTTAGAACGCAGACTTCATTATAGATTTTGGGTGCCAGATCAGAAAACCTTACAAGTGACCCCATATTAGACAGTTCACTGCTTAAGTATTTAATCTATGAATGAAGTGAGTATTTTGAACCAACAGATACCTACAGAATCTTATAACATTGGGACATGGAAATATAAATTTTTAGTCGTAAACATTACCTTTTTATTAGCTCCAAATATGTCAGTTACACAAGGACTAAGGGGTACTTTGCACACTGCGACATTGCTACTGCGATATCGTCAGGGTCAAATCGAAAGTAACGCACATCCGGCGCCGGTAACGACGTCACAACGTGTAAAGCCTAGATGTGCCGATAAACGATTGCAAAAGCGTCGAAAATCGGTGATCTGTGTAGCGTCGGTCATTTACATAATATCGCACCAATAGGAGATACGATGTTGTTCCTGCAGCAGCACACATCGCTGTGTGTGAAGCCGCAGGAGCGAGGAACATCTCCTTACCTGCCTCCACCGGCTATGCGGAAGGAAGAAGGTGGGCGGGATGTTTACGTCCCGCTCATCTCCGCCCCTCCGCTTCTATTGGTCGCCTGCCGTGTGACGTCACTGTGACGCAGCACGACCCGCCCCCTTAGGAAGGAGGCGGGTCGCCGGCCAGAGCGACGTCGCAGGGTAGGTAAGTGCGTGTGAAGCTGCCGTAGTGATAATGTTCTCTACGGCAGCTATCACAAAATATTGCATGTGCGACGGAGGCGGGTACTATCGCGCTCGGCATCGCTAGCCGATGCTAGCGATGTCGCAGCGTGCAAAGTACCCCTAATAGGAGAAACTGGATCCCACAATTTATTGCACAATTTTTTCTGAAACTGGTGATGCCCTATATATTGTCACTAACCACTGTTTGGGCACACGTCAGGGGTTCATAGGAAGAACCGCTAATTGGCTTTTGGAGCACAGATTTTGCTGCAATAGTGTGCAGACCCGTTAAGGTGCCACAACAGCAGGAAAGCCCTAAAAGTGATCCCATTATACAAATTACACCTCTCAATGAATTTGTCTACTGCTGCAGTGACTATTTTGTAACATCCACGCCATCCCTTTTGTTCTGGAGAATTGTAAATATGCCGAGTTACTGCGCACATACATTGTGCTCAGTTGTCACGCAGTGACTACTGGAGTTCTGCCAGGTACACGAGAACCCCCGACGAGCGCCGCAACACACAGGGTACATGTTACAATGGTGGGCCCTGGACTCCCAAACATCCTTATACAGGTTCTATCACCCTGTCGCCGATCACGTGCCTCTCCCTGTCAGAAGTTTAAATACACTATCTAAAAAGACACATCTGCATGTTTTTCTCACTATCTGACATGAAATCAGAATAATCCTTTCCCATTTTAGGTCAATTAGGAACCAAAATTATTTATATTTGCCAAATGCCAGAATAATGAGAGAGAATGTTTTAAGGCATTTTTATTACTTTCTGCAAAGTCAAAAGTTTACATACATTTCATTAGTATTTGGTACCATTGGCCTTAATCTGTAGTTGGTAGGAATTTCGGCCCATTTCTCCTGACAGAACTGCTGTAACTGAGCCATGCTTGTAGGTCACTTTGTTCGGACTGGCTTTTTTAGCTTTGCCCATAAATTTTCAAGAGGACTGAGGTCAGGGTTTTCTGATGGCCACTCCAAAACATTTACTTTTTTATTTTTAAGCCACTTTGTAAGCAGTGGCAGTATGCTTTGAGTCATTGTCTATTTGGAAGACCCATTTTCGCCCAAGCTTTAAGTTCCTGGCTGATGTCTTGAGATGTTGCTTCAATATTGCCACATAATCTTCTTTCCTCATGATGCCATGTGTTTTGTAAAGTACACCAGTCCCTGCTGTAGCAAAACATCCCCACAACATGATTCTGCGACCATTGTGTTTCACAATGGGGATGGTGTTCTTAAGGCCACTTTACACGCTACGACATCGCTAGCAATTGCTAGCAATGTTGAGCGCGAAAGCACCCGCCCCCATCATACATGCGATATCATGTGCTCGCTGCCGTAGCGAACATTATCACACGCACATACCTGCTCTGCGACGTCGCTGTGACCTGCGAACCGCCTCCTTTATAAGGGGGCGGTTTGTTCAGCGTCACAGCAGCGTCACCAAACCGCCGCCCAATAGAAGCGGAGGGGCGGAGATGAGCGGGACGTAACATCCCGCCCACCTCCTTCCTTCCTCATTGCGGGCGGCCACAGGTAAGGTGAGGTTCCTCGTTCCTGCAGTGTCACACATAGCGATGTGTGCTGCCGCAGGAGCGACAAACTACTTCGTACACCGAGCAGCAACGATATTCGAGAATAGGGGGCCATGTCACTGATGAGCGATTTTTACCGTTTTTGCGACGATTCAAAATCGCTCATAGGTGTCACACGCAAAGACATCGCTAAAGCAACCGGATGTGCATCACAAATTCCGTGACCCCCACGAGATCACTTGAGCGATGTCGCAGCGTGTAAAGCGGCCTTTAGGCTTCAAAGCTTCTCCATTTTTCCTCCAAATGTAACAACGGTCATAATGGCCAAACAGTTCAATTTTAGTTTCGTCAGACCACAGGACATCTCCAAAAAAGAAGGTCTTTGTTCTCGTGTGCATTTGTAAACATTAACCCCTGCACCTCTGGGCGATTTTCTATTTTTCATTTTCGTTTTTTGCTCGCCTTCTTCCAAGATTCATAACTTTTTTATTTTTTCGTCAATCTTGCAATATGAGGGCTTATTTTTTTGTAGGACGAGCTTTACTTTTGAATGAAACCATTAGTTTGACCATATAATGTACTGGAAAACAGAAAAAAAATTCCAAGCACAGTAAAATTGCAAAAAAAGTGCAATTGCACAATTGTTTTGGGATATTTTATTCACCATGTTCACTATATGGTAAAGCTGTTGTGTTGGTGTGATACCTCAGGTCAGTACAAATTCGTAGACACCAAACATGTATAATTTTACTTTTATCTAATTGGTGAAAAAAAAATTCAGATGTTTGTCCCAAAAAAAGAGTTGCGCTTTTGACATCATTTTCCGTGATCCGTAGCTTTGTCATTTTTTGGGATCTGGGGCTCAATCATGGCTTATTTTTTGTGTCTTGAGCTGCCGTTTTTAATAATAGCATTTCTGCACAGATGCAATGTTTTGATCGCCTGTTATTGCATTTTAATGCAATGATGCTGTGACCAAAAGAACGTAATGTGGGCGTTTGGAATTTTTTGGGGTTACGCCGTGTACCAATCAGATTAATTGATTTCATATTTTGATATATTGGGCGTTTCTGAACGTGGCGATGCCAAATATGTGTATTTTTTATTATTATTGTTTAATTTTTAATGTTGTGAATAGAGGGTGATTTGAACTTTTTTTTTTTTTTAATTTATTTACATTTTTTATTTCTTTTACTACTTCCCCTAGGGGACTTTATGGATCCAGTGTCTGATCACTTGTGCATTTCTGCTGGTCAGAGCAGCATCTCTCTGATCAGCAAAAATGCACTGTTACTTTAAAAGTCGCTGTTCTGCCGTCTCTTAGAGGAACTACATCTTGATAGCAACAGGGATCATCACATCACCCGTCGCTACCATGGCAACCATCGGCTTCCCTTGATCACGTCACGGGGCTGCCACTGGCAGCGGAGAATGGCACAATCTCGTACATAGCCATTTAAATTGCGCATTTTGACAGCACAATCTAAGTAGAAAGCAGGCACAGGTGGCTTGCGGATCCATTCGCTCCTGTTATCCCCACATGTCTGCTGTTCAAATCAGCAGACATGTGCAGGGATCACAGCTGGCTCACTGCAGCAGACAGCGGTGATTACCACGACAGGACCAATGACGAACCAGTATGTCATTGGTCATGAAGGAGTTAATCTGGCTTTTTTATGTTTCTTTTGGAGTAATGGCTTCTTCCTGACAGAATGGCCTTTCAGCCCATGTTGATACAGTACTCGTTTTACTGTGGATAATGACATAATCTGACCAGCTTCCGCCAGCATCTTCACAAGCTCTTTTGCTTTTGTTCTTGGGTTGATATGCAAATGTCTGCATGTTCATCTTTGGTACACAGAAATTGTTTCATTCCTGAGCTGTATGATGGCTGAACAGTCCCATCTTGTCTTTACTTGAGTATAATTGTTTGTACAGATGAATGAGGCACCTTCATCTGCAACCAGACTTGTGCAAGTCCATAATTCTCTTCTTGAGATCTTGGATAATTTCTTTTGACTTTCCCATGATGGTACAGAAAGAAGCAGTGTGTTTCAGGTGTGCATTAAAATACATCCACAGGTGTGTCTGTAATTAACTCAGATGTTACAAATATACCTATCAGAAGCTTCCAAAAACATGACATCATCAGATGGGCTGTCCCATATTGTTTATAGGCATAGTACTCTTAAGCGGGCTTTACACGCTACGATATTTCTAGCAATTGCTAGCGATATCGTATGCCCCCGTTGTGCATGCGATATCGTGTGATTGCTGCCGCAGCGAACATTATCACTACGGCAGCGTCACACCCACTTACCTGGTCGTCGTCGTCGCTGTGACTGCCGAACAATCCCTCCCTCAAGGGGGAGGTGCGTTCGGTGTCACGGCGACGTCACCGCGACGTTACTAAGCGGCCGGCCAATCAAAGCGGAGGGGCGGAGATGAGCGGGACGAACATCCCGCCCACCTCCTTCCTTCCTCATTGCGGGCGGGACACAGGTAAGGTGAAGTTCCTCGCTCCTGCGGTGTCACACACAGCGATATGTGCTGCCGCAGGAACGAGGAACAACATCTATAAACAACAATTAACAATTTTTGGTTTCAGGATGACCTCTCCATGGTGAACGATTTTCACCACTTTGGAGGACGTTTAAGGTCGCTGGTAAGTGTTACATGCTGCGATACCATTAGGGCCCACTCACACTTGCGCTATTTTGACGCAAACGGAATCCGTCACTAATGTAGTACAGTTCATTTATTTACAGTGGAAGCGTGACATCGTGTGGACACAAGCGGGTACTGCATGACACACACACGCGCCATAGTAACGCGCTTCCACTGTAAATAAATGAATTGTACTACATTAGTGACGGATTCCGTTTGCGTCAAAATAGCGCAAGTGTGACACTAGCCTTAATGACGCCGGATGTGCGTCACTAACGACGTGACCCCGACGATAAAACATTAACGATATTGTAGCGTGTAAAGCCCCCTTTAGTGTATGTAAATGTTTAACTTTGCGGAAAAGTACCTTTAAACATTCTCTCTCTCATTCTGGCATTTGTAAAAATGTAAATAATTTTGGTTCCTAATTGACTTAAAATGGGAAAGGATTCTGATTTCATCTCAGATCATGAGAAAACATGTATTGGTGTCTTTTTAGAAAGTATATGTAAACTTCTGGTTTCAACTGCATGTAACATTTTTTGATTGCTTTCAGTATAAGGCTAAGATCACATTGTTGTGTTCTACAATGAGCACTTATGTCAGAGTTTCCATGTAAATCCCCCAAAAATGCGATTCAGACAAAACCCCCAATGGAACCACTCAATATATTGAGGCCGACGGAGACATTCTCAACTCTGTTTGGCGTTTGTTCTGGTGGTATTCATCGTTTTAGGCGTGCATAGATAGATAGATCTGGGATCGTCCACACTTATGAGCTAAAAAAAAAACGCTTAAAGTGACGGCCGACACCAGAATAGAGAACATATGGAGTCTAAAGTGTCTTCATTTGCCTCATTATAGTGAGTGGTTCCATTGGGGTTTTTGTCTGAATGGTGGTTTTTGGGATTTACACAAATCCCCCAGCGTAAGTGCTCAGCCAGAGCACAGGATAAATGTGAACAGAGCCTTAGTTCATATTTGAGAGTTAGAAAGAAGAAATAGACAGAAATACAGGAATAATTCATATTTTTGCGCGATTCAATGAGTGGTATTCTTTGGGTTGGTGTGATTAAAGCAATACCAGAATTTATATTTTGCTACAATTAGTAAAAATGCTTTTTTATAATAAATAGTTTTTCTGTCGCCATATTCTGAGAGTTGTAACATTTTTATATTTTTGGTGAACATAGCTGTATGGGAGCTTCTTTTCTGTGTGACCAATTATAAGGGGTTTTTTTGTACCGTTTTGGGGTATGTAATATTTTTGATCATTTTTTATTCAGCTTTTTTCAGACACTGATTAAAACATAAATTCAGTTATTGTTTGAATATCTTTTTTGAGCAGTTCATCGTGCAGTAAGGCTATGTGCCCACGCTGCGGAAAATGCGCGGATTTTGCCGCGGATTTCTCGCGGAAAAGCCGTGGATTTCCCGAAAATCTGCAGCAGCGGCACTTCCCAGCCATTTCTATGGCATTTTGGAAATGCTGTGCCCATGCTGCGGATTTTTCCGCGGCGGATTTGGTGCGGATTTTGATCCGGAAAAATCTGCAACATGTCAATTATTGTTGCGGATTTTCATCCAGATTTTGGCTTTAAAATTGGGAAAAAAAAAAAAATCCGCACCAAAATCCGCATCAAATCCGCGGCAATTCCGCGGTAAATCCGCGCCAAATCCGCACCTTTAAAAAGGTGCGGATTTTGATGCAGAAAAATCCGCAGCTACATTCTCCCGTGGACACATAGCCTTAGGCGGGCTTTGCACGCTGCGACATCGGTAACAATGTGTTACCGATGCTGCAGCGATAGTCCCGCCCACGTCGCACGTGCGATATCTAGTGAAAGCTGCCGTAGCGATTATTATCGCTACGGCAGCTTCACATGCACTCACCTGCCGTGCGACGTCCCTCTGGCCGGCGACCCGCCTCCTTCCTAAGGGGGCGGGTCGTGTGGCGTCACAGCGACGTCACACGGCAGGCGTCCAATTGAAGCGGAGGGGCGGAGATGAGCAGGATGTAAACATCCCGCCCACCTCCGTCCTTCTCATTGCAGCCGGGGAGGCAGGTAGGTGATGATCCTCGCTCCTGCGGCTTCACACACAGCGATGTGTGCTGCCGCAGGAGCGAGGAACAACATCGCACCTGTCGCTGCACCGGCATTATGGAAATGTCGGAGGCTGCAGCGATGATACGATAAGGACGCTTTTGCGCTCGTTCATCGTATCAAAAAGGTTTTACACGTTGCGATATCGACTGCGACGCCGGATGTGCGTCACTTTCGATTTGACCCCATCGACATCGCACGTGCGATGTCGCAACGTGCAAAGCCGCCCTAAGAGTGAAAAGACTGAATTATTCTTTGGGTCTGTACGATTATAGCAATACCAGATTTATATTTTTTTTATGGTTTGTTAGTTTTGCACAGTAAAAACAATACTTTAAAAATATTGTTATTTTACTATCACCATATTCTGAGAGTTGTAACCTTTCTACTTTTTGCCGAATTAGCCATTTGTTGGCTTATTTTTGCAGGACGGTTTGTTATTTTTATTCATACCATTTTTTTCTTTTTTGACTGCTTTTTATTCTAGTTTTTTTTGTTTGTCAATGTGATGAAAAATTGACACTTTTAGTGTGTTTAAACCTTGCTTTACAGCATTTGGGGTATGGAATAAATAACACAACAGTTTTACAGTTTGGGTCATTCTGGATACAGTGACACCAATTATGTGCACCTTTTTGTTTGTTTTTTTGGAGAAACGGGTTTTTGTGCTTCGTGTGGACTTTTGGTGTTTTTTTACTTATATGCATATGTTAATAAACATTTTTGTTTTTTTACTTTTTCACTTTGTCACACTGTTGGACATGAATATTTTTTTAACTTTGAATACAGGTTTCTTGCACTTCTGTACTCGTGTACTGCAGCACATGACCTGTCAGTGAGATGACCCCAGGGTACCATGGAAACCATTGGCAACAGCAATTATGATTGTGAAGGGGCTGACAGTGTCAAAGGGAGTCTTTTATCCCCATTTTACCACTTAGATAGATTTAGGCGGGCTTTGCACACTACGACATCGCACGTGCGATGTCGGTGGGGTCAAATTGAAAGTGACGCACATCCGGCATCGCATGCGATATCGTACTGTGTAAAGCCTATATGTTACGATTAACGAGCGCAAAATCGTCGTAATCGTATCATCGGTGCAGTGTCGGCGTAATCCATAATTACGCTGACGCGACGGTCCGATGTTGTTCCTCGTTCCTGCGGCAGCACACATCGCTGTGTGTGAAGCCGCAGGAGCGAGGAACATCTCCTACCGGCATCACTGCGGCTTCCGTAGGATATGCGGAAGGAAGGAGGTGGGCGGGATGTTTACATCCTGCTCATCTCCGCCCCTCCGCCGCTATTGGCCGCCTGCCGTGTGACGTCGCTATGACGCTGCACGACCCGCCCCCTCAGGAAGGAGGCGGGTCGCCGGCCAGAGCGACGGTCGCAGGGCGGGTGAGTGCATGTGAAGCTGGCGTAGCGATAATTTTCGCTACGCCACCTATCACACGATATCGCACCTGCGACGGGGGCGGGGACTATCGCGTGTGACATCGCAGCATCGGCTTGCGATGTCGCAACGTGCAAAGCCCGCCTTAAGGTGTTAATCGGCAATCAGTACCAAAATTGGTTGGGACTGATGCTGCAAGGTGTCATCTGTCATTTACAGCTGTCACTCGTGGGAATTTTACGCACGTGAGGGCATTACCTACTTATTCCTGCTTGCCTTTTTAAAACGTCAATGAGGGAATAAGACCCCTTAATGTCCACTGTTTTAATGTGTATTGGCGGTCTTTAAGGTGCAAAAACACAACTTTTATAAAATTCAGATAACATATGTAATCCAGACCAGCCAGACCAGAGGTGATTCAAAAATGAATCCAGACACCAGAATTAATGTAAAGCAAAATTTCAACTGCTAAAGTTCATCTAGATCTTAGACTAGACTTCAAAATTTATACTTCTCTATTAAGGGTACTTTCACACTTGTATTCATTTCCTTCCGTCACAATCCACCCTTTTGGAAAACAGCGGAATCTGTTAACGGATTCTGCTGTTTCCCATAGAATTGCATGGATGACGGATTGTGCCAAAAGTACCTGCGTTGCTTCCGCTGGCCGACGCTGCGTTGCGTCCGTCGGGAGGAAGGAAAGCAGCATGTAACGTTTTTTGAGCGGCGGAATCCTCTATTTTTCACTGCGCATGCCCATTTATTATTTTTTTTTTATCAATATATCTATCTATTAAAGCTCGATAGGCAAATCGATAGATACAACCATATTGATTGAAATATTGATAAATAGAATACAAATTCATAGATAGATAGAGGAGCAGACAGACAGATAGAAGAGGTCCCTGTAAAAGAGCACTATATGGGCCCTTTGCCGTCCAATAGCTCATCATAATGTACAATTCCACCTGCTTTTGTGGTGGTAATGGGCACCTCACCTCTTGAGCTCCTGTGGGCTGCACATTTTGAAACCAATAGTATATCCGCCCCTGGGTAGGTATACAGACAGACATATAGATAGTAATGGCATACTGCCGTGGCAGCACAACATGCAGCTGCTATGAGGCCCTTGAGTCAGGGGAGCCCGTTACCAGCCCCCTCTCCCGCCCAGTATTGCACTTTCAACTGTATCAGCATTATAGACGCCGATACCCTTGAAAGCAATAATGATCATTCTCCCGCTGTGTCTGCGCTCTGATGTCTCAGCGCGGCGAGTGAGATGATATCATTACTGTGTGACCACTACTCTGTGATGTGCAGTGCTGCAGACCACTCGCCAAGGAGATCGGAGCAGTAGGGGAAAGGGGAGAGGTGATTATTTTTTTTTTAAGTCAGTGAGTACACTGATTAATTATTGGGGTTCATTATAATACATGGAGAACTATGGGGTGCGTTATCATATATATGGTGGACTATGGGGTGCTCATTATAATATATGGAGAACTAGGGTGCATTATAATATATGGATGACTACAGGGATGCATTATAATATATGGATGACTACAGGGATGCATTATAATATATGTATGACTATAGGGATGCATTATAATATATGGATGACTACAGGGATGCATTATAATATATGTATGACTATAGGGATGCATTATAATATATGGATGACTACAGGGATGCATTATAATATATGTATGACTATAGGGATGCATTATAATATATGGATGACTACAGGGATGCATTATAATATATGGATGACTATAGGGATGCATTATAATATATGTATGACTATAGGGATGCATTATAATATATGTATGACTATAGGGATGCATTATAATATATGGATGACTATAGGGATGCATTATAATATATGGATGACTATAGGGATGCATTATAATATATGTATGACTATAGGGATGCATTATAATATATGGATGACTATAGGGATGCATTATAATATATGGATGACTATAGGGATGCATTATAATATATGGAGGACTATAGGGGTGCATTATAATATATGGAGGACTATAGGGGTGCATTATAATATATGGATGACTACAGGGATGCATTATAATATATGTATGACTATAGGGATGCATTATAATATATGGATGACTACAGGGATGCATTATAATATATGGATGATGTCACAAACCACCGGGGGGGGTCACTCAGAAATCCCCCGCGCTGGCTACCAGTACGTCACAATCGGGGGGTGACAAGTGGGGGTCACCCCTCCTTTATACCTCCCGACCGACAGACAGAGCACGTGACGCGCTCTCTAGCGCCCCTCTTATAGTCAGGCCAATTATGGAATTGCCCGACAATAAGCAAGGAGGCCGCTATACTACTTATGCCGATTATTGAAGGGTCCCCGGTGAGAGTAAGGTATATATTCCCCCGACCTCCGCGGGCGGAATATATAAAATCTCCCCGAATCTCACTGGCCTCCCCACAATAATCCTTGGCACAATTCGCTGCCACCAACCGATTTACGGTAACTATTAGCCGAACACACAGACGTGGGATTCAAGATCGAGATAACAGAACAGCCCAAGATTAATTATATAATTTAATCAGCCTAAAGCACACTAGAACTACAATATATACAATAGGGAATCTACAGAATATACATATGTCAGAGTACAGTTACAATCAAAGCATGGGTTACAAACAGGCATACACAGTTCCAGCAGTTACCTTGTTGCGTCTGGCCACAGGGGGGCGCTGTACCCAGGTTTCTAGGATCCTTCCCACAGATGTTTCCTACACGTGCCCCCAGCGAAAAGAACCCTGGAAAATGGCCGAAGTAGGGTTATCAACCTGGGCAGATCCAGGTCCCCTCCTACCTTAGTGACCTCAGAGGGAGCACTGCTCCACCCCTGGCTTGAGTTATGGACAATCCACAACATGGAATATGGGCCATAACTTTGCCTGGGAGCGTCGTAGGCGGACGCCAATGCTCTCATTGTGACAGTTATGAATTTAGCTACAGAACGAGGGGACTCATGACCTGTCTGCCAGTTCCCCATTGGCTGATATCACGCCTGGGGCATTTCCCAATGTCCTGCTCCCATAAAAAGGGTGTGCCGGCATCGTCCGCATGCGGAGACACCATTTTTATGGTTGCCATATTTATCGGAAATATGGCTTGCGAGATATGAACCATTTTTTACTGGAGTCGTTCTGTCTGGCTATTTCCATAGCCTTGCTAACTAGCTAGCAGCCCCCACTACAGGGTCACGGCAGGGAGTCATCCTGTGTCCATTGTCCCCAAGCCACCTAATTTCCATATCACAGGACATGGCCATGGAGGTGTAAGTGGAACACTGAGAACAAGAAGGGAGGGGGCACTGCCAGGGAGTGATGAGGGATTATGACTGGAGTCATAATTCATCTTCATATCCCGGGATTTGCCTCACACCTCCCCCCTTTTGAGGGCGCTAGGGGGCAGCACCCTCCGGTGTTCCCCCGTGCGCCCGTCCGCGACCTCTCCTTGTCGGGACAGCCCATCTGCGTTACCGTGGTCACGGCCCCTTTTGTGGCGAATGGTGAAGTTGTATTGCTGGAGCGCAAGGCTCCATCGCAACAATCGCCCATTCGTCCCAGAGACGGTGTGCAACCAGCTGAGGGGATTGTGGTCCGTCTCCACGATGAAGTGGCGCCCGTATAGATAGGGTTGCAGACGCTGCAGGGCCCACACTATGGCCAGGCACTCCTTCTCCATCGTGGAATAGGCAACTTCCCTTGGTAACAGCTTCCTGCTCAGGTACAAGACTGGGTGCTCTTGGCTCGCAGAGTCCACCTGGCTGAGCACCGCACCGAGGCCGAAGTCACTGGCGTCGGTCTGTACTACAAACGGCCGCGTGAAGTCGGCTGCCTGTAGCACGGGCGGGCTGGACAGGGCGTCCTTTAGGGCCCGGAAGGCTGTCTCGCAGTCCATTGTCCAATCGACTGCAGAGGGCAGCTTCTTCTTGGTGAGGTCCGTCAGGGGCTTTGCCAGGCTACTATAGCATGGAACAAACCTCCTATAGTACCCAGCGGTCCCCAAGAAGGACATCACCTGCTTCTTGGTCCTGGGGGTGGGCCAGGATGCGATGGCCTCCACTTTCTCAGGCTCGGGCTTCAGTGTTCTCCCACCTACCCGGTGACCGAGGTACTGGACCTCGCTCATGGCCAGCTGACACTTGCCCGGCTTGATGGTCAAACCTGCCCGGTGGACCCGCCTGAGCACCTGTGCTAGATGCTCTAGGTGATCTTCCCAGGTGGGACTGAAGACGGCAATGTCATCCAGGTACGCGGCCGCGTACCCTTCAAGTCCCTTGAGCAGGGTGTTGACCATCCGCTGGAAAGTGGCAGGGGCATTCCTCATCCCGAATGGCATCACCGTGGACTCGTACAGTCCAAATGGGGTAATAAAGGCAGAGCGTTCCCTGGCCTTGCGAGTCAGGGGGATCTGCCAATATCCCCGGCTCAGATCCATGATGGTCAGGTACTGAGCCCCGGCCAACTGATCGAGCAGGTCATCGATGCGTGGCATTGGGTACGCATCGGCGACCGTGACCGCATTGAGCCCCCTGTAGTCCACGCAGAACCGCGTGGTTCGGTCCTTCTTAGGGACGAGGACTACAGGCGAGGCCCAAGCGCTGTTGGATGCCTGGATCACCCCCAGCTTCAGCATCTCGTCAATCTCCTGGCGCATGTGTTGCTGCACCTCCAGGGAGACCCGATATGCTGAACGCCGGATCGGGGGATGATCCCCAGTGTCCACGTGATGGACAGCCAAGTCAGTCCTTCCGGGCTGGTTGGTAAACAACCCCCGGAAGGGGTGTAGGGTGGCCCACAGCTGGGACCGTTGGTCCTCCAAGAGCTGGTGGCCAACCTCCACATCCTCAATGGATCCGCCTGCCCTAACCTGGGCTAGCATATCCAAGAGGGTTTCCGCTTCTCCCTCCTCGGGCAGGTTGCACACGGGGAGCGCACATGCCTCCCGCTCATGATGTGCCTTCATCATGTTCGCATGGAAGGGCTTCCGCCTTCCACGGGCAGGGTCCAGGGTGACCAGGTACGTCACAGGGTTGAGCTGCTGGTACACGAGGTATGGGCCTTCCCAGGCTGCCTGAAGCTTGTCCTGTGGTACGGGGACCAGTACCCACACCTTTTGACCCACTTGGTAGGTCCTCTCACAAGCGTTCTGGTCGTACCAACGCTTCTGATCGGCCTGGGCTTGAGCCATATTGTCGTGTACCAGTTGCGTCAAGGCCTGCATTTTGTCCCGGAAGCGCATGACATACTCGATAACCGACACTCCAGGGGTGGCCAAATCCCCTTCCCAAGCCTCTTTCACCAGAGCCAGGGGGCCCCGCACACGTCGCCCGTACAGGAGCTCAAACGGTGAGAA
Organism: Anomaloglossus baeobatrachus; assembly: GCF_048569485.1. Taxonomy (NCBI): domain Eukaryota; kingdom Metazoa; phylum Chordata; class Amphibia; order Anura; family Aromobatidae; genus Anomaloglossus; species Anomaloglossus baeobatrachus. The sequence continues at coordinate 475,993,317 of NC_134356.1, forward strand.
TCCTGTTGAGGCCTGTGGAACCTCCCGGTAAGCAAATAACAGGTGTGGGAGATACCGCTCCCAGTCACGCCCATGGGAGTCGACCAACATCTTAAGCATCTGCTTTAAGGTGCCATTGAACCGCTCGCACAGGCCATTAGTCTGTGGATGGTACGGGCTGGCCACCAGATGTCGCACCTGGACTTGCTTACAGAGGGCCTCCATCAGCTGGGACATGAATTGGGTCCCCCGGTCAGTGAGCATTTCCTGGGGAAAACCCACTCGGGAGAAAATCTCCAGCAATGCGGTGGCCACCTTGTCAGCCCGAATGGACGACAAGGCCACTGCTTCTGGGTACCGGGTGGCATAGTCCACTACCGTCAGTATGAAGCGTTTCCCGGAGCTGCTGGGGATGGCCAGCGGGCCGACCAGATCCACAGCCACCCTCCTGAAAGGCTCATCGATGAGGGGCAGAGATACCAGTGGGGCTTTGGGGCGTGGCCCCGCCTTCCCCACTCTCTGACAGGTTTCACACGAACGGCAGTAGGCAGCCACATTGGCCCCCATTTTTGGCCAGTAGAAATGCTGGTTTAACCTGGCCTTGGTCTTAGCGATCCCTAGGTGTCCGGCCATCGGAATCTCATGTGCGATCCGCAACAACTCCGTCCGGAACGGATAGGGTACCACCAACTGTCGGTCCCTGGGCCACGCCTCCGGTGAACCCTGCTGGACCGTGGCCCGGTACAGCCGTCCTTGGTCCCAGACCACTCGCTCCGGGTCCGAGTCCGAGGGAGGCTGTGCCGCCTGCTCCTTAAGAGCTTTCAGGCTGTCATCAGCTTCTAACGCTGCCTGAAACCCCTGACTAGATGTGGCCAGAATCGACGAGACTGTCACATCTTCAGTCAGTACCCCGGGACCTGTGTCCTGGCCTCCACCTGACTCGGCTGCCACTTGGTCAGAAGGGGAAGAGCTATCGGACCTCCGGGAGGCCCCTTGGCTTCCAGCACTCCCACTGCGGGTGACAGCGGCCACAGCCGCTGCGACCGTGGGTCGTGCCTGCTCCTCCTCCGTTCCTGACCAAGTCGCCGGTTCAGGCAGACCTACCTGGCTTCCTGACACCCCGGTTGTGGGGGAACCATGCACCGAGATCTTACCTGGGAGCACTTCCGCTCCTGGACCGGCCCCAATCTCACCTGCCTGTTCCCCTCCTGCAGCAACAGAACCCCGCTGTGAAATCTCTGGGGACCCCACATTTGCTGTGGTAGCCCCCACCCCACACACTGGTCCTCCCCCTGCAGCACCCTGCTCTCTGCTTATCCCTGCAGAGGGCAACAGATCCCAGCTCACAGGCTGATTACTTGTAGAGGCATTGTCACACCTTTCTCTGACCCCCTCCCCTGTCACAGCTGCAGCTGTGTGTGTGTCTATGGTGTCTATGCAAGCAGAAATATCAGAGTTCACTCCCTCCTCCCTTACATCATTCATAGATAACACATTAACATTGTCCGGAGGCATGTCAGTACTGGCTGAAGGTTCAGCCCTTGGTTGGGGCCCAAACTGGGAGGTTATCTGCCCCAAATCTGTCCCAAGTAGCACGTTTGCAGGGATCCGATCAGTTACCCCCACCTCCCTCACCCCCCGCCCTGCGCCCCAGTCCACATAAATGTCAGCAACAGGCAGCGCCGGGTCAATGCCTCCAATCCCGGAGACAGCGAGGGTTTTTCCAGGGATCAAGTCTTGGGGGGACACCATCTCCGGCCGCACCAGAGTCACCTCCGAGGCGCTGTCTCGCAGTCCTATGGTCACAGACCGGCCGACGGTGACAGGTTGGAAGCTGTCCAGGGACCTACCACCACCCCCACCCACACAATACACCTTGGGCGGCCCTTGGGACGGGGACGGAGCCGGGGCCTTGGGACGCTGAGGGCACATGGCCTTGAAGTGTCCAGGTAGGTTGCACTGGTGGCACCGTCTGGGCTCTGCCACGGGCCTGGAGAGGGGAGTTGAGGGGGACACCCCCTGCAGTCTAGGGGCAGGTGGGGCAGTCGCAGAATTCATCTTACCCCCTCTCCAGGTGCTGCTGGTGGCCGCTCTCCTGGCCTCAGGAGCCCGGTTGTTGGTGTAGTCATCGGCCAGGGCAGCTGTAGCCGTGGACCCCTTTGGCTTCTGGTCTCGGATGAACTGGCGGAGATCCTCAGGGCAGTTCCACAAGAGTTGCTCCGTGATGACCACGTCCAGGATCTCTGGTCCGGTGGAAAGCTGCAGGCCTTGGGTCCAGTGGTCGGCAGCTCGGGCAAGTGCCCGCCGGTGGTCAGCCCAGGAGTCCTTTGGTCCCTTCTGCAGGGTCCGGAACTTCTTGCGGTAGGACTCCGGAGTGAGGTTGTACTGTTGGATCAGGGCCCGCTTGATGGTGTCGTAGCCCTGATCTGCCTCAGCAGGCAAGTCCCCAAGGATATCCAGGGCCTTACCCCTTAAACGGGGGGTCAGGTATTTGGCCCACTGGTCCTTGTCCAGATGGTGCTGCAAGCAAGTCCGTTCAAAAGCAGTCAAGAAAGAGTCCAAGTCTCCATCCTTCTCCAGCACTGGGAAGTCCTCAACACGGACCTTTGGAAGTTTGGTGTCTCGAAGGTCACGTGTGGCTGATGAGGGCCGGAGCTGAGCTAGCTGCAGCTGGTAGTCACGGTCTGCCTGTCGCTCTCGCTCTCGCTCTTCACGCGCTGCCTGCCGCTCTCGCTCCGCAGCCTCACGCTCTGCGTGCCGCTCCGCAGCCTCAGCGTCACGCGCTGCCTGCCGCTCTGCCCTGCGCTCTGCCAGGAGTTCCTTGTAGCCCTTCTGGTCTCCAGCCTGGAGAAGGGCCATAGCCATTTGAAGAAGGCTATCCGAGCCTCCCAGGATCGGTGGAATGGCACGTGGTGATCTGCGGCACGCTGCAGAGCTAGGCGATTCACTGTCCCTTTCAGAGCGGAGGGCTGGCATCTGGCTCGTTGAGGAACCTTGGGTGAGCTCCTCCTCATCTTGTCCAGCAGTGCCAGGTTGCGCAATGTCCTCGGCAGAACGGTTTTCTGGCGTCGAGCTCCTGGAGGACTCGTGGGCAACCTCCTCATTGCTGTCCACAGCACCGTCCTCCCTCTCTTCGGCTCCTGCCTTAGCATTGGCCAGTTGCATAGCTCTGCTCCTGGTGCCATCAGCCATTCTTGCAGACTTTTGGTCACTGACACAGAACTGACACCTGATGCCTCCACACACCTTACAGTATCTGCACTCTGACACTCTAGTGTTGAGCTAGTCTGAAGACCCCAGCAGCCACAGCTGCTGCAGGCAGTCTTTAGTGTCTGGGAGTATGGGTCTCACACTCACACACACTATTATCTCGATCCCACCGCTATGCCACCAATATGTCACAAAACACCGGGGGGGGTCACTCAGAAATCCCCCGCGCTGGCTACCAGTACGTCACAATCGGGGGGTGACAAGTGGGGGTCACCCCTCCTTTATACCTCCCGACCGACAGACAGAGCACGTGACGCGCTCTCTAGCGCCCCTCTTATAGTCAGGCCAATTATGGAATTGCCCGACAATAAGCAAGGAGGCCGCTATACTACTTATGCCGATTATTGAAGGGTCCCCGGTGAGAGTAAGGTATATATTCCCCCGACCTCCGCGGGCGGAATATATAAAATCTCCCCGAATCTCACTGGCCTCCCCACAATAATCCTTGGCACAATTCGCTGCCACCAACCGATTTACGGTAACTATTAGCCGAACACACAGACGTGGGATTCAAGATCGAGATAACAGAACAGCCCAAGATTAATTATATAATTTAATCAGCCTAAAGCACACTAGAACTACAATATATACAATAGGGAATCTACAGAATATACATATGTCAGAGTACAGTTACAATCAAAGCATGGGTTACAAACAGGCATACACAGTTCCAGCAGTTACCTTGTTGCGTCTGGCCACAGGGGGGCGCTGTACCCAGGTTTCTAGGATCCTTCCCACAGATGTTTCCTACACGTGCCCCCAGCGAAAAGAACCCTGGAAAATGGCCGAAGTAGGGTTATCAACCTGGGCAGATCCAGGTCCCCTCCTACCTTAGTGACCTCAGAGGGAGCACTGCTCCACCCCTGGCTTGAGTTATGGACAATCCACAACATGGAATATGGGCCATAACTTTGCCTGGGAGCGTCGTAGGCGGACGCCAATGCTCTCATTGTGACAGTTATGAATTTAGCTACAGAACGAGGGGACTCATGACCTGTCTGCCAGTTCCCCATTGGCTGATATCACGCCTGGGGCATTTCCCAATGTCCTGCTCCCATAAAAAGGGTGTGCCGGCATCGTCCGCATGCGGAGACACCATTTTTATGGTTGCCATATTTATCGGAAATATGGCTTGCGAGATATGAACCATTTTTTACTGGAGTCGTTCTGTCTGGCTATTTCCATAGCCTTGCTAACTAGCTAGCAGCCCCCACTACAGGGTCACGGCAGGGAGTCATCCTGTGTCCATTGTCCCCAAGCCACCTAATTTCCATATCACAGGACATGGCCATGGAGGTGTAAGTGGAACACTGAGAACAAGAAGGGAGGGGGCACTGCCAGGGAGTGATGAGGGATTATGACTGGAGTCATAATTCATCTTCATATCCCGGGATTTGCCTCACAGATGACTATAGGGATGCATTATAATATATGGAGGACTATAGGGGTGCATTATAATATATGGAGGACTATAGGGGTGCATTATAATATATGGATGACTATAGGGATGCATTATAATATATGGATGACTATAGGGATGCATTATAATATATGGAGGACTATAGGGATGCATTATAATATATGGATGACTATAGGGATGCATTATAATATATGGATGACTATAGGGATGCATTATAATATATGGAGGACTATAGGGGTGCATTATAATATATGGAGGACTATAGGGGGGCATTATAATATATGGAGGACTATAGGGATGCATTATAATATATGGAGGACTATGGGGTGCATTATAATATATGTATGACTATAGGGATGCATTATAATACATGGATGACTATAGGGATGCATTATAATATATGGATGACTATAGGGATGCATTATAATATATGGATGACTATAGGGATGCATTATAATATATGGAGGACTATGGGGTGCATTATAATATATGGAGGACTATAGGGGTGCACTATAATATATGGAGGACTATAGGGGTGCACTATAATATATGGAGGACTATAGGGATGCATTCTAATATATGGATGACTACAGGGATGCATTATAATATATGGAAGACTATAGGGGTGCATTATAATATATGGATGACTATAGGGATGCATTATAATATATGGAGGACTATAGGGATGCATTCTAATATATGGATGACTACAGGGATGCATTATAATATATGGAAGACTATAGGGGTGCATTATAATATATGGAGGACTATAGGGGTGCATTATAATATATGGAGGACTATAGGGATGCATTCTAATATATGGATGACTACAGGGATGCATTATAATATATGGAAGACTATAGGGGTGCATTATAATATATGGATGACTATAGGGATGCATTATAATATATGGATGACTATAGGGATGCATTATAATATATGGAGGACTATGGGGTGCATTATAATATATGGATGACTATAGGGGTGCATTATAATATATGGATGACTATAGGGATGCATTATAATATATGGAGGACTATGGGGTGCATTATAATATATGGATGACTATAGGGGTGCATTATAATATATGGATGACTATAGGGGTGCATTATAATATATGGATGACTATAGGGATGCATTATAATATATGGAGGACTATGGGGTGCATTATAATATATGGAGGACTATAGGGGTGCACTATAATATATGGAGGACTATAGGGATGCATTCTAATATATGGATGACTACAGGGATGCATTATAATATATGGAAGACTATAGGGGTGCATTATAATATATGGAGGACTATAGGGATGCATTCTAATATATGGATGACTACAGGGATGCATTATAATATATGGAAGACTATAGGGGTGCATTATAATATATGGAGGACTATAGGGGTGCATTATAATATATGGAGGACTATAGGTGTGCATTATAATATATGGAGGACTATGTTGAGGCCAATATACTATTTGGAGGGCTTTATAGAGTCCATTTTTGTATTTGAAGAGTTATGAGGGAGCCTTTATACTTTATAGAGGTCTATTTGAGGGCCATTATACTGTATGCAAGCAATTGTACAGTATGAAGGATTGAGTGAGGTATATCATACTGTGTAGAGGGCTGTGTGGGAGCCATTATACTGTTTGAAGGATTAGAGGGGCCATTATACATTGTGAAGAGGTGTCGGGGCCACTATACTGTATCTTGTACCATTACAGTAGGGGCTCTTACTCTGTTGGGGTCACCATACTTTGCCAGGGTAGTTGAGGGGGCACAGTAAGGTCATCATACTGTATGTGTGGAGGTTACTGTGGGAATTCACTGTGGGAGTATCATCGTGTTTGTGGGGCACTTTTGTTGCAATTATACATTATTGTGCAATTCAAAGTGAGTCTAGGGGCTTCAACAGGAGAAACATTGCTTTGTAAGAGCTGTGAAATTGTGAGAAATGTTCTTATGTGATTCAGAGGGGGGCTCAATTATAACTTCTGCTATGGGGCCCCTCGATTTCTATGTACGCCCCTGATAGATGGGCAGAGTTGATTGGTTGCACTTCTCACTGGTGTACTGCACAGCAGAGCAACCCTCACAGGGATATCTGTGCTACATATCCACAGCAGCCGCTGTCCTCTGTTCTCCCTTCACACAACTTGTTCCATATGGTAAGAACTGAGAAAAACTACATTTCCCAAAACCCTTTGCCTCCCTCGTCTCCAGCCATCCAGTCCCGTTCCCTGGGGACGCGGTGACGCGCAGTCTGGCCTCAGCTGATTGGCTGACGTGAAGCTTTGTTTGCCATTTATGGACAGGGACAGCCCGGACTGGTGCCTGGACTTTCATTGTAAATCGCATGACTGAGGGAAGAAAAAAAAAAAAAAAGCGGCCGCAGCTGTAACCTCAGCAGCATCCACGGGGAGAAGAGGCGGCGCAGCAGACACGTCTGGTACAGGAGACTGCTGCCACCACTGCTGCCCGACACCCAGTGCTGCCGCCGTCCTGGACCGGGGGTGGGAGCCCTTCATGTCTGCTGGACTGAGGATACACATCAGGAAGGAAGACCTGTAACCTGCCGCGTCCCCAGCTTCAGCCTGCACCATGGTGAGTGCTGCACAGGACTGGTCATAGCACCGACGTGTGCGATAGCGATGTATGCGACATGTGTCCTGGCTCTATGGTGGATATGCAATATATTATATGTGTGTGTAATATGTATATATGCTGTGTCTATAATATATATTCAGATAGGACTTTGAAAGGTTAATACAAAGCTGTTGGCTCCTATTTGCCATGGCTGTATCCCAGTACTGTATGTGGGTCTGGTTCTGTAGCTGTGGCCAGCACTCCGCCATCTCACCTGTCAGGGGTCCTACATAACTTTTCCCTAAGCTCTAGGATCGTTGAATTCCCTAAATCCCCTACATCCCATCACCCCTGCTGAGAGATTTCTATCATCAGCTGTATAGTAAAATGGCCATAGCTAGATATTGTACTATAGGTGGTGCTGTAAATATTGCCCACAATTGTGCCAATGCTCTCCGGTGCCCCAGTGCAGGGACATATCTGGGGATTGTGCTGTAGGAGCCCAGTCCAGCTTACTTCTCTCTGGCTGGAGCCTGACTAGGGCTGTGCCCATCTCACTGGGTACTGACGTGCCGCTCATGCCAGGCTGATCCTCTAGTGCAGTGTATAGTCGTCTTGTGGCCATGGTGTCCCTACAGTACAGTGCTGACAGGTGTAGATAATGTGCTGGCTGTCTTCCCCTTTCTTACTTTACAATGTTTGTTCCTAGTAAATCTTTAACCCCGTGTGAGTGTCTGTACCTGGCCCTACAGCCCTAGTGTTCTTCATCCTCCTGAGTGATATTGCAGATGGTGCGGTGCTTAATGTGAACACAATTCCCGGGGAAATTAATAAGCTGGAAATGTGGGTGATCACCTACAGCACACAGCGCCCTCAGTACTAGAGAGCAGCTCTGCGTATTCCCTCCCAGTCTCTAGGGTTACAGACTCCATAGGGACACGCTGGTATCTGACTTCATTATGTACAGTACATATTACTGTAAACATGAGATGCCAGCGAGGAGGCCCAGCACTCCGGACCGCCTGTGTGCCAGACCGGCAGATCAGATCCTTGTCCTGTATGGCTCCCTTCACATGCGTGCTTTACCAGTATGGCTAAAGAAAAATATATATTAGAAAGCCTGTCCTATACTTTTCAGTGTTAAATCTGCGCGGCGCCATGTGCTGTACGTGTTTTTCACAGACCCCGACACTTGTATTGGCGCCTGTTGGGCTAGGTTCACATTTCCGTTAAATTGTATCAGTCACAATCTGCGGCTCTGGGAAATAACGGAATCTGTTTAGCGGATTCCGTTGTGTCCTATAGACTTGTATTAGTGGCGGATTGCGACTGATTACCTTGCGTGGCATCCGCTGCGCCGCAGTCAGTCATTTTTGGACTGACCGCCGGGCGGAAACCATGCAGAATGTAATGTTTTTCGGGCCGTCAGAATTAACGCACCGCGCAGAAATCCGTCGCAATTCTTCAAGCTTGTAATGTTTGTCTATGGTGCTGGATTCCGTCGTAATCTGCTCTACTGAGCATGCCCAGCATGTTTGGGACACCCACTGGGCTGTCCCATACACAAACGGATTATGACTGATCCGTCAAAAAAGGACGCACAGCGGATGCATTGTTTTCCTTCAGTTGCAATCCGCCGTTTTGGAAAACAGCGGAATCCGTTAATGGATTCCGCTGCTTCCCATAGACTTGTATGGACGACGGATTGCGAGTGATGGCCCTGTGTTGCTTACACTGGGCGACGCTGCGTTGCTTCCGCCGGGCGGCAGGAACGCAGCATGTAACGTTTTTTGATCAGCGGAATCCTTAGAATGCTCTCTCTGGCTCCCTGCACACGTAACCAGGGTACACATCGGGTTACTAAGCAATGCGCTTTGCCTAGTTACCCGATATTTACTCTGGCTACGGGTGCAGGGAGCCCGACACTTCCCCGCTCGGCTCCGCCCCCTCCCGCAGTCCGCATGTGCGCACACACACACTCACACTCACACACTCACCTGTCCCCGGCCATGCAATCCCCGAGGCACTGACGTCCTCAGCGCCATGGCCCCACTCGGCTCCACCCACCCCGCACTCCACCCCCTGCACACATTCTCGGCGGCCGAGCGATCAGCTGTTCACCCGGCGACCGGCTGCTGTGAGCGATCAGCTGATCACCCGGCGACCGGATGCTGTGAGCGATCAGCTGATTGTTCACAATCGTCTGCCGCCAGTAAAACTGTAAAGAAGAAAAAAAAAAAAGATTCCGTTTTGTACGATCTGTTGTGCCACTAAATGCAGCACATCCGTTGCATCCGTCACACAACGCAATGCAACGGATACCGTTCAACGCAAGTGTGAAACTAGCAAAATGGACACGTCGGATCATTTTTTAACAGGATTCCTGTGAAAGGAATCCTGTGAAAAACACATCCGTTGCGTCCATTGACATCTAAAAAACGACTAATCCGTCACTGACGGATTTAAAACAACGGAAATGTGAACCTAGCCTTATCTGTGCTGCTAGAAGAAAACAGACTTGTCGCCATCTGTCTTCCACAGACACACAATCAATGTGAGCAACCCCATAAGTTATAATGGGTACGTGTGATAACAAAACAAAAAAATGGAGGCCACATGGACATGTGAAGGGGCTCGAGTGGACCTGTATAACATGGGCAGCCATTCTGATGTTTCTTCAGGGAAGTCGTCTGAGCAAGAAGCGATAACAACAAGACAGGTTTGAGAAGTCGGACGAGACACTACCCGGTAGTTGTCATGTTGGCCTCCATTCCAATAAGAGATGCCCTCGAGATCTAGAAGCAGTTGACACATTCATATTTGTGAAACCTAAACCTCACTTGTATAATGGGACTTCTCAGTAGTGACGTAGGAGGCATGCATTTGTCATAGTCCGTTTAGTGCAATTGTGCTGAAGACCGAGATATACGGTATATATATATATATATATATATACCGTATATCTCGGTCTTCAGCACAGTTGCACTAAACGGACTATGGGCGGTTGTATTGAGCCGCACACTTCTGGTAAGAGTTTGGCTCCAGGGTCGCCCCGTGCATGCCCAGGAGCCATCCTACAGATTTCAGCGGGGCTACAGAGGTGGCCGGGCAAGGGGCTACTGCGGATGCTCACTACTGGTTATCCTCCATGATAAATGTATTGTTAGGACTCCACCAGTGACCGCCGGACAGTGGTAACCACAGTGCAGAGGCTGTAAAGCTTGAAACCAGTACGGTAATGATTCTATTTACAAAATAGAAAAGTTTCATACAAGTATCATTGTAAATGTGATGCCCTTTTATAGCATTATGGGATGTGGTCCATAGGCTTCACCAGACCACTAAAGGTGCAAAAGAGGAAAATGGCCCCAGCAATGGAGTAAAGTAATTAGGCTGAATTTGCAGAATCTAGTTGCTATATAAATCGTTTAGGTAACTTGGCAGTAAGGCGTTAATCTGGACACTCATCAGGACGGAGGTTTTTTGAGGGTTAATTCTGCCTTTGGAGGAAGGTTGGAGCCAAGGCGTGTATACAGAGAAGGCTATCTTTGTGCTAGTCCTGCCTTCCATCTCTTCCCACTGGGTGAGCTCACAAGGTGAATGGAGGCAGTGTCCTGGCTGAACACTGAGCTGGGTGTACGCGGCTGTGGCTCCTCTTTGCTCGCCTTCATTTCCTGACTGACTTAGCACTGTTTTTGGGAAGAACACAGCGTAGCTGTCACCGTGGACTTTCATCACACACATAACTCAGTCCTATTTGATCCTTCCTAGAGTCGGTACATAGCTAGCATCTATTGTCACAGTATCATTGGGATAAATTGGCGTATAATGCATTACTCATTACAACAGGGAAAGACGTTTGTTTTGGCCATGACATCGCTGTCACGTGCCTGGAGCCATAGGTGTGTCACAATGATATGTCACAGGTGTGCTGCTGTCCCCGAGAGTCCGGCTGTACTGCACACACCCAGGAGTATCTGCACATCCGCTCTCTGAGAATGTACTCTATGGGTGGCTCAAGTAATAGTAGCAGAAGCGTGGTGTTAGGAGGGCAGCTATCACTTTACAGGGGGAGCGTCTTTTGTGTACTCCATCACTAGCCCCTAAAATAAAGTCTAACACTGAGACTGTCTTATGTTCCAGTATGCAGGATTTCCATAGGGTTACTAATAGTGATGAGCGAGCACTACCATGCTCGGGTGCTTGATACTAATGATCAGCGAGCACTACCATGCTCGGGTTCTCGATACTAGTGATGAGCGAGCACTACCATGCTCAGGTGCTCGGTACTAGTGATGAGCGAGCACTACCATGCTCAGGTGCTCGGCACTAGTGATGAGAGCACTACCATGCTTGGGTGCTTGATACTAATAATGAGAGAGCACTACCATGCTCGGGTGCTCTGTACTAGTGATGAGTGAACACTACCATGCTTGGGTGCTTGGTACTAGTGATGAGGGAGCACTATCATGCTCGGGTGCTCGGTACTAGCGACCAGCGAGCACTACCATGCTCTGAACTAGTGATGAGCGAGCATTACCATGCTCAGGTGCTCGGTACTAGGGATGAGTGAGCACTACCATGCTTGGGTGCTCGGTACTAGTGATGAGAGAGCACTACCATGCTTGGGTGCTCGATACTAGTGATGAGAGAGCACTACCATGCTCTGAACTAGTGATGAGCGAGCACTACCATGCTTGGATGCTCTGTACTAGTGATGAGCGTGCACTACTATGTTTAGGTACTCGTTAGCAGTTGGATGCTTGGATGGGTGAGATTCAAGTGCCCTGGTATAATGGAAATCAGTTGGGAACTTGAGCATTTTTCCGGGAAATCTTTAACTGCTCTTAACAAGTGTTAGGCATGGTAGTTCTCACTGATCACTAGATACTATTCTCTACTGGCAGGTTCTGCATGCACATATATTAGAGAGAACCTTTAATTTCTATACTTACCCCTTACCAGGTTATTCTTTCTCTATAAAAGTAAGTGGTGCTTTATTAAAATAAAAAACGCAGGTACAAGTATAAAAACTGTCAGGTTTTCGGGTTTTCCAGTTCTCTTTTGAAAGAGCTTGCCCTCAGTTAACATGGAGTTTAATGTTCTGTTGCCCTACTTCCTGTCCAGCTGCTTAAAAGGCCGCCTCTAAGCCTAGTCCAGTGCCTGAGTATACTGCTTGCTGTGTGCTCCTGCTTTGCTGCTTCTACTTCCTGATTGCCTTTTGGATCCTTCTGAAAGACTACCGACCGACTCTGGACCATACCCGGTTTCTCCAAGCTGTGCCCGGACTCCGTCTGCCGTCTTTGGTCAGCACTTCTGCCCGGTTCCTTCTGGTTCGTAACCACTCTGGACTATCATCCCGTACGGACACTTCTGGACTTTACCACTTGCCCCTTGTGTTCCCGGCTGCTGCGCATTTAGGCCTTTCGGGGTGATTGCCGGACAGTCCCTGTATAGGGGTTCGCTCTGGTGGTCTCCCTGGGGGAGTCCGGTGCGTGGCCCCGGGAATCCCCTTCGCTCCGTTTCGGGAAGGTATTTCGTGTGTGTGTTCTACTGTGTTTGTTCCGTTGTGTATCTACCGTGGTTACATATTATAAACATCTTGTACCAAGAACTCGTCTCTGGTTGTCATTGCCCTAACGCTATCGAAATCCTCAGAACGTACAATAGTATTACAAAAACCTTACATGTGCAGTCACATGGAACTATATATTGGCCCTGACATATTCCATAGCTATAATGCTGCTAGCACCATGATTCTGTGTTCCTCAAGGGCAACCAGTATACTGTCTGATGTATCGGAGAATATCTCATTAGGGTTCCAAGCAGTGGCGTAACTAGAGTTTGATGGGCCCTGATGCGAAATTTGGACCGGGGCCCCCCTCTACGTACCCCGACACTTAGGGTACGGGATAATGACACTGACACTCAGTGTACAGGATAATGGCGCTGACACTTGGCTTTTACCCACAGCACCCAGGTTTCCCATGATCTGAAATCCCTCTATCAGCACCCAGCTTTGCTATGTTCTGATATCCATCTTGTCCTCGGCACCCAGCTTCCCCATGCTCTGCTACACATCTTACCCTCAGCACCCAGCTTTCCCATATCAGAGCATGGGAAAGCTGGGTGCTGAGAGAAGATGTACAGCAGAGCATGGGAAAGGTGGGTGCTGAGAGATGTACAGCAGAGCATGGGAAAGCTGGGTGCTGAGAGAAGATGTACAGCAGAGCATGGGAAAGGTGGGTGCTGAGAGATGTATAGCAGAGCATGGGAAAGCTGGGTGCTGAGGGAAAGAGCCTTTTCCCCTTCACCACAAAACATTACCATCCCCTGCTTGTATCTTTGTCCCCCTTGTATATAGTTTTCCAAATACTATAATGGCCCCCACATAGCCTTCCATATAGTATAAAGGGTCCCACATAACCCGTCATATATTAGAATGCACTCCCATAGTCCTCCATGTATTACAATGCATTTCCCATAGTTCTCGATGTATTATAATTCACCCCATAGTTCTCCATATTTTATACTGCACCACAGTCCTCCATGTTTTATAACCCCCATAGTCCATGTATAAGGTAGGCTCCATAGTCCTCCATGTATTATAATGCAGCCCCATAAATCATCATATTGTATTATGCAGCCCCATACTCTTCCATGTATAATGCACCCCTATATTCCATGTATAAGGTGTCCTTCATTTTGTATAATGCAGCTCCATAGACCTCCATGTATAATGCACCCCTAGTCCATGTATAAGGTGTCCTTCATGTTTATTATGCAGTCCCATAGACCTCCATGTATCATGCAGCCAGCCCCCCCCCCCAGGGCCTCAATATGTCATGCAGCCAGCCCCCCCAGGTGTCATGCAGCCAGCCCCCCCAGGGCCTCCATGTATCATGCAGCCAGCCCCTCCAGGTGTCATGCAGCCAGCCCCCCCCTGGGCCTCAATGTGTCATGCAGCCAGCCCCCCCAGGGCCTCAATGTGTCATGCAGCCAGCCCCCCCAGGGCCTCAATGTGTCATGCAGCCAGACCCCCCCTGGGCCTCAATGTGTCATGCAGCCAGACCCCCCCTGGGCCTCAATGTGTCATGCAGCCAGACCCCCCCCTGGGCCTCAATGTGTCATACAGCCAGACCCCCCCCTGGGCCTCAATGTGTCATGCAGCCAGCACCCCCAGGGCCTCTGTGTCATGCAGCCATCCCCCCAGGGCCTCTGTGTCATGCAGCCAGCCCCACTAGGGCCTCCATGTGTCATGCAGCCAGCCCCCCAGGGGTCATGCAGCCAGCCCCCCCAGTGCCTCTATGTGTCATGCAGCCAGCCCCCCCCCCCCCCTGGGCCTCCATGTGTCATGCAGCCAGTACCCCCAGGTGTCATGCAGCCAGCCCCCCCAGGGCCTCTCTGTCATGCAGCCAGCCCCACCAGGGCCTCCATGTGTCATGCAGCCAGGGCCTCCATGTGTCTTGCAGCCAGCCCTTCCAGGGCCTCCATGTGTCATGCAGCCAGCCCCCCCAGGTGTCATGCAGCCAGCCCCCCCAGGGCCTCCATGTGTCATGCAGCCAGCCCCCCCCCCCCCCCGCCTCCATGTGTCATGCAGCCAGTACCCCCAGGTGTCATGCAGCCAGCCCCCCCCCCCCTTTGGGCCTCCATGTGTCATGCAGCCAGTACCCCCAGGTGTCATGCAGCCAGCCCCCCCCCCCCCTTTGGGCCTCCATGTGTCATGCAGCCAGTACCCCCAGGTGTCATGCAGCCAGCCCCCCCAGGGCCTCTGTGTCATGCCACCAGCCCCCCCAGGGCCTCCATGTGTCATGCAGCCAGGGTCTCCATGTGTCATGAAGCCAGCTCCACCAGGGTTTCCATGTGTCATGCAGCCAGCAAAATAAAAAAACAAGTACCTCTCTTCTCCTTCCGACCCCTAGGACCGCAGTAGTTATGCCCCTGCCCCCATGTCACACCCCTGCTCCCCATACAGCCTGCACCCCCCATATCACACACACTACACCCTCATATGTCTCACACCCTGCTGCCTGTACCTCAACTTACCCCTCTCAAACACTCTGCACCCCTTCACAACCTTCTGTCACAGTCTGCAGCCCTCATCTGCCACTCACCCTGCACACCCCTCATGTCCTCTCTTTTTTCATTACGAGTCATATGTCCAAAATTGTTCAGGAATCAGTATCTTCTGCTTTCTCCCCGGCATCCTGTGTCTCCTCCCACACAGTCACATGGGCGTGACATCATCGCAGGTCCTGGAAGGATGGATTCCGTGTGCTCTGCAGGAGCACTTTTGCTCTGCCGCAGGTCAGAGAGCCCCTCTCACAGGCCGGCCCCCTGACGGTCGCGTAGTTGGCCACTACACAGCGGCACTACACATAGGGGCCCGGCAGCCGGCTCTGCAGAGCGGCTGCCGGGCCCCTTTAACCCTGTGGGCCCGGTCGCAGTGGCGACCTCTGCGACCGCGGTCGTTACGCCCCTGGTTCCAAGCATCTAGGCTCCGCTCACACTGTTAATGTACTATTAGTAGAAAAGTTACTTTCATTACAGTACTATGACTTGTGTTTTACAGCAGACATAACTGGATAGACGCAATGAGCCAATGTAACAGATTATGCTATGAGGGTATGTGCGCACGTTGCTTTTTACCTGCTTTTTACCTGCTTTTTGCTGCTTTTTCTTCTGCGCTGTTTAATGCCAAAATGGATGTGTTCTTCTATTCAAGCAAAGTCTATGGGAATTTGGGTTTCTTGTTCACACTATTGTTGTTCAAAATGCTGCCTTTTTGTGGCAGAACTTTGGTCAAAAACTCAGCTTTGCAGTGCAAAACCCAAATGGCAAAAACAATTGACATGTTGCTTCTTTGAAAAGCTGAGTTTTTGACCAAAGTTCTGCCACAAAAAGGCAGCATTTTGAACAACATAGTGTGAACAAGAAACCCAAATTCCCATAGACTTTGCTTGAATAGAAGAACACATCCATTTTGGCATTAAACAGCGCAGAAGAAAAAGCAGCAAAAAAGCACGTAAAAAGCAACGTGCGCACATACCCTAAGTCTTTTTAGGTTTAAGCCACATTGGGAAAATGGGTGTGCAAACAACCCCTAAGGGTATGTTCACACAGCAATTTTACAGGTGGCGTTGGAGTGGGTCCGCTCTGAAAAGCACTCAGAAGATGCTCATAACAATCTTTCTATTCTTCTTTATGTAAAAACGACTTGCTTTTTAGCTTCTTTTAACCTTTTCAGGTGTTCAAAAACTCTAAGTGGTTGAAAGAAGTGACCTGACCATTCTTCAGGCATTTTACTGTGAAACAATTCTTTTGCATGCAAGAATCGGATCACAGGTGAGGAGAAGGAGAGATTAATTTCTCCATTGTTGGCGTGTGTATATATAGGACTAAACTTGGATGTCATCAGTGCAGTCTGATGTCTTACACGCACCCACAGACTTGTATGGGTGCACATGATCGGATATACGCTGCCACATGCAGCGTTTTTTTTTTTTTTTTTTTTTTTCTCAAGCCGATTGGCAGATTTGCTGTCTCATTGAATAACATTGGTCAGAAATTTTCTCCTATTGCTGCACACCCTAAGAAAATGACAATTAAAAACGTCAAGAAACCACTTCAGGAAGAAGCAATTTCCACTTGAAAACCTCGTCTATTTGGCTCCCTGGAAAAAAGTGTGCCCATAACATTACTGGAATATTATACCAGCTTTTTAACTCTTGACTTCTCAGAGTGGAAGGGAGGCTGGTGGAGGCGACCGCGGGAAGGGGCACAATACAACAATAGAGGGGGGCACAGAACGTTGGGAACTGTATTACTGAACTACGGAGGACATTGTCATTATTGGTGAAAAATGGTTCTAGCAAGTGCTGGCTGGAAAGAGGTGAGGGGAATGAGGACCCTGCTCACAAGCTTACACTCTATAGGGAACAAGGGGGGACACAATGAAAGTGTGTGGTGCAGCCATCCATATAATAGGGGCATTGGTTACAATGGGTGGAAGCCTAGTCATTCAGTTGTAGAAGGAAGGAAAGCTCATCTCCTGTTTGTGACCACTCGTGTCCAGTGCTATAGTCACATGAATGGGGCTGGTAGCTTTAGCTTTTCACAGTATGTCTAATCTGTACAGCTTCACTGCAGAATTTACTTGGTGATTTAATCCTTCCTGTAAACTCCATTCTTGTCCAGTTACTATATCTATATATACTTAATGCTCAGCAGCAGCACTGTATGCAATAGTGCAGTAGGGCACAGCGAGAAGTGCGTTTTTGTTTTGCATTGGTTGCCACTGATTAGTGCTGGTCCTTCAGCCTTATGTTTGAGATTAGAAACATCAGCGTATAGCGTTAGTGGTTAAATAGATTGTCCATGTGATTCTTTTTTTTTTTTTTTCTTTAAATGCTGTTTTGAAACATTGGTTACATTACACTGTACAGATACATGCAGATAATGAGGTGCTCTATTAGGAATGCGTCCTCCTCCAAATGGCTCCTAGGAACATAAAAAGCAAAGTTCAGCCAATACTATGCAAAGAACACTATCAATTAAAATACAAAAACTTATTTGTTTGGCTTTAAAGATTATTAAGGCTGACCGTTTACATGCAATAGCTTTCTCCTTACGATGTAAGGAACACTCGGCTGTGTTGACTACCCCATGTGCGGATGCTCGGCCATGTCCTGCGGACACTCACTTTGTCCTACGGACGCTCGGCGTTGTCCTGCCGACTCCGGTCTTTGCTTCGAGCAGACGCTCAGCTTTGTCCTGCCGACTCCGGTCTTCGCTTTGAGCGGACGCTCGGCCTTGTCCTGCCAACTCCGGCCTTCAAGCGGACGCTCGGCCTTGTCCTGCCGACTCCGCCCTTCGAGCGAACGCTCAGCCGTGTCCTGCGGACGCTCGGCTGTGTCCTGCCGACTCCCCCCACACGGATACTCAGCCATCTCCCACTGTTCATGTGTTATCAATGAGAAGAGAAGAGAAAGCTACTGCCAGGCAGCTCTAAATGATACAGCCATTAAAATGAAACAACACTAAAATTGGGTGATAGAAGTACATTTCTACTCTATATGGATTGGCTGTGAGGCCATGGGATGTCTCCAACCCTATTTTAGGTCACATAAAAAGTGTATAGTTTGGTCTGTTTGAAAACAACTACTAGCTTTAACCATGGCGCAGAAGGTTAGGCTATTTTCACACGTTGCTTTTTTGCTGTGTGGAATTTTTTTTTTTTTTTTTCATGAGTTTTCTGGAAATGCCAGAAATCTAATGCACGCAATTGCCTTTTTTTTCCTGACTGAAATGGAATACTTGAGTGTTTGCAATTAGCAGCAGGTCAATTCTTTCTTTTTGTAGCTTTTCTTCACCATTGAAAGCGATGAGAGTTCAAAATGCGCAACCGTGCTGTTTTTGTTACTTTTTTGGTGAATAAAATTAACTTTTATTAAACATGTACTGTAGACAAATTACACATCAAAAGTGCAGCAAAACTTGCTTTTTGGAAGCCACTTTTTTATGGCGAAGAGAGCAGGTTTTGGCTGCAGCAAAAAATAGCAAATAACGTGAACAAAGGCTTAAACGGTTTCTCCAAATTCTTCTAAAATTTCTGGGGAAAAAAAATTACAACGATGGTTCTAAAATAATTAAAAGGGTGGTTCACCCATATTTTTTTTTGTCTAGATTGATATTATATTGAGAAATAATGCTTCTCTCAAATACCTTATGTTGGCAATAGTGCCTGTGAGAGGCGTTATTGCAGACCACTGTTCCCTGCTCCGGTGACATCATGTCAAGTTCCTCACACGTCACATCCCTGCGGTCGGCCCCAGTCTTCCTGACTCACTGAGTTGTGGGCGATGTTTCACCGCTTGTCACAGCACAGCGCGTCTCCTGCTTGCAGCACTCTGCTGTGAGGGAGGAGGGGGCAGATGGGCTGTGACGAGCGGTGAAACACCGCCCACAGCCCATCACTCACGGACATTGCGGCCGGCCCCAGTTTTACCTCCTGCTGTGAGGGAGGAGGGAGCTGATGGGCTCTGACGAGTGGTGAAACACCGCCCGCAGCCCATCACTCATGGACACTGCAGCCGGCCGCGGTGTCAGGAACTTGACATGACGTCACCGGATCCCCGAGATCACGGAGCCCGGTGGTCACTGAGCGGGAACAACAGTCTGCAATAGCGCCTCTCACAGGCACTATTGCCAACATAAGGTATTTAAGAGCAACATTGTTTCTCAATATAATATCGAACTAGACAATAAAAAATATGGGTGAACCACCCCTTTAAACTATACTGACCGGCTCTAACTCCTGTCACTGCCACTTAGGCTGCTCTTGTGGGAGAGGGAGCCATGATCTGACCTGAGGGGACGAGAATGGGACATTAGTTACGCCTTGGAGATAATGACCTCCAGTCACCTGATCATTGCAACCAATCCCAGGTCACTGGCAATCCAATTAGCAGATATTTCTTGGATCAATAACCTGTCTGTACAGCGTGGTATGACTTGTCTGCGCTATAGAATAGCTGTATCTCTGTGACCATAGAAAATGTCATCCCTATACAGGGTCATGTAGTCATATTCATAGCCCCTAGGATTACATATATTCAGTTCCACATATGGACAAATCACCATCCAGGCTTTCGTCATACAGTTAGATGCAAACACAGAACCAATGTCTATTAACAATGCAGTCACGTAATTTGGGGTGCGTTTACACACTGCATGCGCAGCCATAGGCAATGTTCACATGTCCAGTAATCCTTCATTAGAGCGGATCCCGCAGCAGCAGCGAACAACTTTTTCTTTTTTGTCCATTTTTTTTTTTTAAAGTTTTTTTTTTTTGTTTTTCCAGAATCCATTTTTTTTATTGCTATTTATCTTGCATTTGAAACTGAACCAGTAAGCAAAAAAACAAATCCTTTACAAACGCAAAAAAAACGGATGTCTAACTAGCAATCAGTTAACAGATCTATTTTCCATAGACTTCTATTTTAAAAAAAAAAAAAAAAAAAAAAGCGGAACCTGCAAAATCAGTTTTTTCCAAACAACTTTTTTGCCAACAGATTGCTGCTGCTCGATCCGTTCTAACGAATTATTACTGGACATGTGAACTTGGCCTTATATATTCACATCATATATGCATTGTCATTCAGGATAAGTGTGAATGCATAAGCTTAGAAAAAAAAAGGTGGAAAGCATTACCAGCGAGAACTCTACTAGAATGTAATCCAAAAGATTGTAACACTGTACAAGTACATTTGTTTTGTGTCGTTCCTTTTTGCATCTAGGGCACAGTTTTTTGTCACAATAGTGGCCAATGTGAATATGCCCTTAGCTATAAAAATCCTGCTACTATGAGCTACAGCAAACTGGTACTTAGAAGAGCAAAGATCATAGGGAGACAAATTGTCATAAAAAGCAATGCTGCATGTACAGTACAGACCAAAAGTTTGGACACACTTTCTCATCTCTAGAACAACTGTTAAGATTAGACTTTGTGCAGCAGGCCTTCATGGTAAAATAGCTGCTTGGAAACCACTGCTAAGGACAGGCAACAAGCAGAAGAGACTTGTTTGGGCTAAAGAACACAAGGAATGGACATTAGACCAGTGGAAATCTGTGCTTTGGTCTGAGGAGTCCAAATTTGAGATCTTTGGATCCAACCACCGTGTCTTTGTAGAAAAGGTGAACGGATGGACTCTACATGACTGGTTCCCACCGTGAAGCATGGAGGAGGAGTTGTGATGGTGTGGGGTGCTTTGCTGGTGACACTGTTGGGGATTTATTCAACATTGAAGGCATACAGAACCAGCATGGCTACCACAGCATCTTGCAGCGGCATGCTATTCCATCCGGTTTGCGTTTAGTTGGACCATCATTTATTTTTCAACAGGACAATGACCCCAAACACACCTCCAAGCTGTGTAAGGGCTATTTGACTTAGAAGGAGAGGGATGGGGTGCTACGTCAGCTGACCTGGTCTCCACAGTCACCAGACCTGAACCCAATCGAGATGGTTTGGGGTGAGCTGGACCGCAGAGTGAAGGCAAAAGGGCCAACAAGTGCTAAGCATCTCTGGGAAATCCTTCAAGTCATCCGTTTGTCTTGTACCTTCCGTTTTTTTGCGTACTGCAAAAAAACTGAAAGAAGGAAAATACATAAATTTACCCAGGATTGGAAAACCATTTCCGGTGACTACCTCTTGAAGCTCATCAAGAGAATGCCAAGAGTGTGCAAAGCAGTAATCAAAGCAAGAGGTGGCTACTTGAACCTAGAACCTAGAATACAAGACATATTTTAAGTTTCACACTTTAAGTATTTCATTCCACATGTTTTAATTCATAGTTTTGATGCCTTCAATGTGAATCTACAATTTTCAGAGTCCTGAAAATGAAGAAAACTCTTTGAATGAGAAGGTGTGTCCAAACTTTTGGTCTGTACTGTATAAAAAGAGACCTTGTATTGTGCATGCTCCTTGGATGTGAAAGGACAATGCAGAAGGGACAGGAAGTGTTTGATGCCTTTGAACTTTTCAGAATACTGAGGTCAGGCCAAGCTCCGATAAAAGCACGCCTGACCTTCCACTTAGAGCACAGATGACCCGATGCAGGCTTATTTTGGACTCGTGTTAAGAGCAGGATGGGCGTAATGAATGTCCTGCACCAAGTATTGCAAAGTCACGTTTTCTGTTAACATTTTTGCACTCATACTATGTAGTGCGCACACTGCCATGATTCCCCTGTATTCCCAGTGTGAGTAGGCAGTCATATAGAAGTATATGATTGACATAGTTGTGGTCATGTGCCAAGTAACTTCTCCTCCACTTGTGTCCATGTTCTATACAGACCACTAGATCTATTTTGATAATGGGCACTTTGCACACTGTCATGATTCCCCTCTATTCCCAACACGAGGGGGCAGTCATGTGGAAGTATCTGGTTGGCATAGTTGTGATCATTTACCAAGTAGCTCCTCCTCCACTTGTGTCCATGTTCTGTACAGACCACCAAATGTATTATGATAGTGGGCACTTTGCACACTGTCATGATTTTCCAGTAACGTAGAGCGATTGTATAAATTTCTCTAAAACCCCTGTATGTCACTTAATCAGTGGCCATTCCAGTTTTACTATAACAGTGCTACGCATAAATAATTCCTTTTTCACCCTTTAAGGATCAGGCAAATTATTTTTTTTGTTTTTTTGCATTGTCTATTTTTCACCCCCTTAAGGCCCGTTTCACACGTCAGTGAAAAACAGTGACGTTTTTCACTGGCGTGTAAAACACGCACATGTCCCTGCGTGTGCCGTGAATCACGGCACACGTAGGTTGTCTAAGTGCAATCCGGGCTCCGTTCTCCGTGGCCCGTGATTGCACTTAGAAATCAACTCACCTGCGCCCGCTCCCACTCTCCGTGGTGCTGAATCCTCCCGCGGTGCAGCATCCGGCCGGCGGTGACCCCTGCAGCAGCTGCTTCCGGGTCGGCTGTGTCGCGCATAATGAATATGCGCGACAGTAATCAGCCGGCTTAGAAGCAGCAGGGAGGACTGGCTGCAGAGAGCGCGGCTGAAGCCGGGTGAGTTAAAATGTTTATTATTTTAAATGCACGTTTTTTTCTGGCACGTGTTTCACGGACCACACCACTGCGTGGTCCGTGGAACATCAGTGATGCCAGAAAAAAATGGACATGTCTCCGTGCAGCAATCACGCACACGCGGGTACGCTGCACGGAGACACGTGCAGTGAAAAATCACGTGTGAGCAGACCCATTCATTATAATGGGTCTGCGTATGTCAGTGATTCTGGTACGTTTAAAAAAAAGCACAAACGTACCAGAATCACTGACGTGTGAAAGGGGCCTTATTCATAGAGCCATAAGTGTTTTTTGTCCCGCCCCCCTTTCCCACAGGTAATAAAGCTGTATGAGGTCTTGCAATTTGCGGGACATGTGCTTTTGAGGGGCATCATCCAGATTACCATGCATTGTACTGGAAAATGTGAAAACAATCCAAGTGCATTACAATTTAAAAAAAAAAAACAACAAAACCCTATACTGTAATTTTGAAATTGTTTGGTTTTGTTTTTAATAAGGGTTAATTTTTCTGTAAAAATGACCTAGTAGTATGATTCTCCAGGTCAGTATGTTTACAGCAGTAGGAACTGGAAGCA
This sequence comes from Anomaloglossus baeobatrachus, assembly GCF_048569485.1. Taxonomy (NCBI): domain Eukaryota; kingdom Metazoa; phylum Chordata; class Amphibia; order Anura; family Aromobatidae; genus Anomaloglossus; species Anomaloglossus baeobatrachus. The sequence goes on from NC_134356.1 coordinate 476,016,752, forward strand.
GGGTTTAAGCCCACTTGCATACATTTGAGTTTTTTTTGCCTCCGTATTTGTTAGCGAAAACCAGGCGGGGTGATAAATACAGAAGTGGTGACGTGTTTCTATTATACTTTTCCTCTGTTTGCCCCACTCCTGGTGTTGGCTACAAATACTGAGGTGGGGGGGGGGGTGTGCAAGAGAAACTCGCCAAATACTTAACTTCACCTAATGGTTTAAAGAGGTTCTCCAGGATTAGAAAAACATAGCTGCTTTCTTTCTAAATCTGTGCTGCACCTGTCTGCCTCTATTTCAGCCCCACTTAATAGACCTGAGCTGTAGTATCACGCAGGCTGTGGACAGGTGGCGTTTCTCAGAAGAATCAGCCATGTTTTTCTAATCTTGTATGACCCTTTTGCACAAACTATACATAGTAGTCAGGACACCCAAGTAGAAGACTGGCCATGGAGACACCCTCTATATACGATCACCAGAGATTGAAATCCACTCCATATTTTTCATGGCACTTGATCGTAACCACAAGAATGATTCTGATTTTTATGAATACAGCGATTGCCGCTTTTTATGATCTTTTTTTTTTATTTTTTTTTCCCGAACATTTCTTGACTAGCATTTGACAAGAAAAATAAAAAGGGCGTTGTAGTTGAATGCCCATCTTCATTAAAGACTGAGTAATTTTTTTTATTTTTTTATATCAATTTTCCCTATTTCGTCCATTCCTGGATGCAATTATTTGGTGTTAGCTTCATGTGTAGCCATTGAGCCATGGACATTTCCTGAGCCCACAGGGGAAGAATAATAACACTATACAAAGCGAAACGCAGGGGGTGATTAAAAGTTCTCTACAGTAAACCTTTTTTTATTTATTTTTTTTGTTTCCAGCCGAGAGCAACAATGGAATCTGATGAAAGTGGTGTACACAGTGTATTCACTGCAACCATGATCCAAATATCAGTCTACAAAGTACAACGTGCTCAAACGTCTGTTTACTCCACGAAGAATACCGAGCTATAGTTCTTCATAATTCACACGCAATAATGAAAATCTTCTAAATTGGGAATATTTGATATTATTATTATTATTATTATTATATATTTTTTTGTGTTTAGATCAATCTATCTAATATAATCTGTTGGTTTCCGCAACATAGATTGAAACTAAAAGGAGAGCGTCACTTAATGGGTTTTTCCATTACTTTTATATTGATGATCTGTCTATAAGATGAATAATCAATATAAGATTTGTAGGGGTCATGTACGCAGTGCTGCCATTGATCAGCTCCTATTAATTTCAATAGGATATGATAACGGCCGATCTACAGTGGCCACTAAACCGTGTAGTGAGCTGAGCAGTTCCACTTTACTGCAGGTGGTGATAGCGGCTGATCAGTGAGGTGTCAGGTTACGTTATATTGACGACTTATTCTAAAATTGGCCATCAATTAAAATTCAAAAGTAGAAAACCCATTAAGTTGCAAATATTGCTATATACATTAAGACGGATATACTGTATGTCTTTCATCTACTGACTTTTACTAGTATACTGTTCATGGCTTTTCTGACCGTCAAAAAGTAAAAATAATCTAATGGGGGGGGAGTTGAAGGGGTGCTGTGATATATATTTAGAAAACCAATTTTCGAATACCCATTACAGAGCACTGAATTAATAAAGCAGGGTCAACCATTTAGGACACTCTTCAATTAGAACAGACAGATTGTTTCTTGCTGCCGAAGATCCACTGTGATTTACATGGACAGCTGAAGGATTTCCATAAGGGCTGTGTAGGGTTAAGTTCCAACAATGGGTATTTGGTGCTTTGGTGACTCTGTGTATATTGCTATGTCCGCATCTTAGGCTATGTCCGCACGCTGCAGTTTATTTGTTAACAACAAAACTGCATCTTCTGGCAGAAAAATGGACCTTGTTCCAGAAAATGCTGCAAAAAAATGTATGTGTTTTTTGTCCCTACTCATTAATTGGGGATTGTCTAAAGCAAACTACTTAAGGGGGTTGTCCACTTTGTTTCAGCAGTTGTGTTTGGGACCTGATTTGTGCCACTTACCATAGACAAGTATTACAGGTTCTCCTCCTGCACTTGTTACTGTCACCTTCCTCATAGACTTCACAGAGCTCCTGTCCTCAAAATATCTAGAGAAGCATGTGCCCAGACCTGTCCATCAGCCTTCTGTTGAAAAACACTTCTCATGGTAATCGCTTTTTTCTTTTGGAGGCGGCTGATGGACAGGCCTCGTCACTGCTCCTCCACCAGCAGCAATTTTGAGAACCGCAGCCTGTGAGGAAGGTGGCACCAACAAGTACGGGAGGAGAATTTGTAATACTACAAAGTCCTAAACAGAACTAGTAAAATAAAAATAAAGTGGACATCCCCTTTAAGTGTTGGCATAGCAGTGTATTTAGCAAACCTATGTCCTTCTGCCAGAGATCATGAATATCTCCAGGTGTTCTGTACATTGGCTATGGTCGGGATTGGTGGCTTCAATGTCTTTCAGAACAGTATCTAATTACAGTAAGCATTATGAGCGTCCTGACCTGTTGGACTGGTAGCCCAACCTATTTTGAAAGCAAAGCCTAGAGGTTTATAGCAATTACAATATACAGCTCCAACTCTCTGAAGATGCTGTGTATTTATGCCCAAGGATTGTTAAGGTACCGTCACACTAAGCAACTTACCAGCGATCCCAACAACGATAGGGATCGCTGGTAAATTGCTAGGAGGTTGCTGGTGAGCTGTCACACTGCGACGCTCCAGCGATCCCACCAGCAACCTGACCTGGCAGGGATCGCTGGAGCGTCGCTACACGAGTTGCTGGTGAGCTCACCAGCAACCAGTGACCAGCCCCCAGCTCCTTGCTCTCCTAGCTACAGCACACATCGGGTTAATTACCTGATGTGTGCTGCAGCTAAATGTGCACAGAGCAGGGAGCAGCGCACAATGCTTAGCGCTGGCTCCTTGCTCTCCTAGTTACAGCACACATCGGGTTACCCGATGTGTGCTGCAGCTAAATGTGCACAGAGCAGGGAGCAGCGCACACTGAGCGCTGGCTCCCTGCTCTCCTACTTACAGCACACATCAGGTTAATTAACCCGATGTGTCCTGCAGCTAGCTACATGTGCACAGAGCAGGAGCCGGCAGCACAGGCAGTGAGAGCGGGGGAGGCTGGTATCAAAGGTAAATATCGGGTAACCAAGGACAGGGCTTCTTGGTTACCCGATGTTTACAGTGGTTACCAGCCTCCGCAGAAGCCGGCTCCTGCTGCCTGCACATTTAGTTGTTGCTGTCTCACTGTCACACACAGCGATCTGTGCTGCACAGCAGGACAGCAACAACTAAAAAATGGCCCAGGACATTCAGCAACAACCAACGACCTCACAGCAGGGGCCAGGTTGTTGCTGGATGTCACACACAGCAACATCGCTAGCAACGTCACAAAAGTTGTTCGTTAGCAGCGATGTTGCTTAGTGTGACGGGGCCTTTACACGGTATTGCGTGCATGTGTACGCTTTAAATTTCTAATCAACAGTAAACATTTGGTCTGTGAGAATGGACCACATTGCTGTAACAGGTTGTATGTCAGTCAGCAGAGCAGCCGACGGCCTCGTACACATGACTTTGTATCACACAGCCTAGGCATCCCTGGTACACTGCCAGATCTTTCTCATGTACAAAAATAATTTCAAGTAATTTAATTTTCAGAACTTTTTCCACCTTAAGTGTTACCCAAAATCTGCACAAACCATTGAGAGACAAACTGAAATCCTCTTGAGAGGGGAAAAAAACAAACAAAACTAAAATATGGCTGTGTAAGTATGAACACCCTCTGCTATCCGGCTAAAAGCCGTGGTCTGTAAACAGCTTACAACAAAGCAAGGGAGTCTCATTATTGAACGTTATCAGTCAGGAGTAGGGTACAAAAACATAGTAGCTATAAAACCAAAAAAGCAGAAAAGGGTGATTGAGCCTGCACTGGTCTAATTTAGTATCTAACAAAATGATACATATATAACCATAAAGAGGACATTGCACTGATACACAGCCAAAAATCTCCAAGATTCATTTCCCCCTGATGAAGCCATGAATATGGCGTATTGCGTGGGGAGTGTACCGCAATATTTTTCTTTCCCTCTGAATCTCTAGTTTTTGGCAGCCTTTTTTTTTTTTTTCTCCCCTCCCTGTATTCTGGTATTACCGATGTGCAGGTGTATGTATACTTGTATGGAGACACTTATTGTTGCATAGCACTCTGTATTCCATTCTTTATCTTGTATGTAAGCCTTTTTTGCACATATATTGCATTTATGCATTAGATGAGTCGGGCACAAAGGATATTATTGTAACATATATTGTCTCTCTACACTGTGCACTTTTTTCAACTTGTTTCGTACCCTTACTGGAGTTTATTATATGCATATTTTGCTAGTGTACATCTTGATGTGAGGGGTGAAATTAATTTGTATATTTATGTACTGCGGTGCAATCTGTTTTTTTCATTATGTGGTGTCTTATTGTGTAGCATATTTTTAATTTTTTGTTTTTTTGCACAATGATTAAAGCTATTTGCACTTCATCTTGGAGTTTTTTGGCTGTGTATCTGTGCAATGTCCTCTTTATGGTTATATATGTATAATTTTGTTAGATACTAAACTAGACCAGTGCAGGCTCACAAGCCCCTTCTTTTTTGGTTTTGTGTTGTTTATACTTGGTGTTTTGCACGGCCCTTCAGATGATTCCAATCCGAGCTTTTTTTTCTTTGGTAAGATATTAGATATGTCATGGAATACTGTGAAGATTAGAATTGCTCATCCCTTAAAATATTGATAAGAAGACAAGAAAAAAATTTGGTCCGGGACACTGCCACAGCAACATTAAAGAAGCTGCAGGACATACTGGTCGTATACTATGTGTCAATCTCCCATATTCTGTATGTCTCGCTTATGGATTAGGGTGTCCAGACAGAAGCCTACTCTTAAGCGGGCTTTACACACTACGACATCGCTCAAGTGATCTCGTTGGGGTCACGGAATTTGTGACGCACATCCGGTTGCTTTAGCGATGCCGTTGCGTGTGACACCTACGAGCGATTTTTGCATCGTCGCAAAAACGTTCAAAATCGCTCATCGGTGACATGGGGGTCCATTTCTCAAATATCGTTACTGCAGCAGTAACGAAGTTGTTCCTCGTTCCTGCGGCAGCACACATCGCACCGTATGACACCGCAGGAACGAGGAAGCTCTCCTTACCTGCCTCCCGGCCACAATGTGGAAGGAAGGCGGTGGGCGGGATGTTCGTCCCTCTCATCTCCGCCCCTCCGCTTCTATTGGGCGGCGATTCAGTGACGCTGCTGTGACGTCGCTGTGACTCTAAACGAACCGCCCCCTTAGAAAGGAGGCGGGTCACCGGTCACAGCGACGTCGCAGGAAAGGTAAGTAGGGTGATGGGTCCGGGCGATGTTGTGCAACACGGGCAGAGATTTGCCCGTGTCGCACAACCGATGGGGGCGGGTACACACGCTGGCGATATCGATACCGATATCGCAGTGTGTAAAGCAGCCTTTACAAAGAAAACCATTCATGCCAGCTATGTTTTGACAAAAACTACATTGTCTGCCAAAAGCACATATGAAAACATTTTATGGTCTAATAAGACTAAACTTAACATTTTTGGCCATAATTCCAAAAGTATGTTTGGCGAAAAAACACTGCGCATCACTAAAAGATCATCATACCCATAATGAAACATGGTGGAGACAGCATTATGCGTTGGGGCAGTTTCTTTGGGCAGCTGAAACTGGGGCTTAAGTAAAGGAGCAGGCAATTAAGGCCAGAGTCACACTTGCGAGTGACTGGCAAATATCTCGCATTGCATCACCCAGCACGGCCACACACTCTCTTGACAGGAGCAAGGCGGTTGCATGAATGTCTATGCAGCTGAGACGCTCCTGCTAGAGAGCTGCAGGACATGCCGGGTGATGCGTGAGTCACTTGCAAGTGTGACTCTAACCTAACTGTTACATATATTAGTCAATTTTGCATGAAGACTTCTCGGCATCTGCTAAAAAGCTCAAGAGGAATTTTGCCATTCAGCACAACAACAACCCTAAACAACCCTCCAAATAGAAAAAGAATTGCTTCGCCATTGGAAGGTCAGGGTTTTGGAATGGCCCAGCCAGGAGTCTGTACACAGGAGATGCCCTTGCTGTTTGACAGATTGAATGCTGTCATACATTCAGAGAGCACATCTGCAAAGTATTACTTTAAGGGTGTACATATTTATGCAATCACATTATTTTAGTTATTTTTCTATCTTCACCCACAGATGTCAGCTTCTCAATGGAATTTTACAAACTATGGGTGATATTAAAGGTGGAGAAGTTATAATATGATTCATCTTTTTTGTTTTGTCTATTATAAAAACTTGCCATTTTAATAGGGGTGCTCATACTTCTTATATCCACAATGTGTATAGGACTTTTTTTATTCTTTTTGAACACTCTGACATATGAGGATGCCAGTTTGTGCATCTCTTACATGATGCATGTTCTTGAATATTGATGGTAACCTATCCAGATGGTGAACAAAGGCTTCACTGCACAGCCTGTAATTGAGACGCATGTGTCGCTAGGCTTCTTTGCAGTGTGCTTTTGTTTGATTCAGTTCCAACTATATTGCTTTGTCGTCATACTTTTCATGGCCTTGTGTTTGAATGTGAGGACCATATTATGCAAACTCTAGTGATACCATGGTAAATGTATTTTCTAAGGCATAACTGGAAAGTTACGTTCTCATGTGGTTAAAATTGCAAAGTTCTTTTACAACCAGAAAAATCATCTTTGCATTTTAAATGGAGAGAGTTTTAATTCTATAGTGTATACTTTTTCGTCTGGGTCAATGGCCACCCTGCAGTCCCAGAGTAACCGGTTACTTCAGTAAGGAGTGGTCACCGCCTGCTTATGTCTCTCTGAAGCTGGCTGGGTCACTGATACTGACCAGCTTCAGCCCCCTGAGCTCCTCCGCATGGTGCAAAGGCAAAGCTGCCCCCTAGCAGCCTGGGTCACTCAGTCAGGACCACCTGTGCGACTATGCTGCTGGTCCAAACCATCAATCTTCAGGAGTGCACCATCACATTATGGGTGTCAGGTCCGAGCATTCCTACCTGAACAGTGTCCTGGAAAGTGGATTGGTCATCGTGGGCCAGTTGATTGGCCACCAAAGTCTCCTGATCTGACCCTCTTAGACTTATCTTTGGGGTCACCTAAAGGCAATTGTCTATGCTGTGAAGATACAAGATTTGCAGCATCTGAAACAACGGATACTGGAAGCCTGTGCTAGCATTTCTTCTGCGGTGTTGCTATCAGTGTGTCAAGAGTGGGAGAAGAGGGTTGCATTGACAATCAACACAATGGGTAGCACTTTGAACACATTTTATAAGTGGTCATAAAATTGTAAATAACGAAAGAATAAATGTACGTTAAAACCAAGAACACCATTGTTTTTCTTGAGAAATTCTCAATAAGTCTGATGTGTTACATGACCCACTTCCCATTGGAAAAAATAAAGTTGGATCCAATTGTCCATCTTCAATATGGCTGCCATGGTCACCACCCATCATGAAAAGTTTACCCCCTCCCATATAATAAAGAGCCACAAACAGGAAGTTGATATCATCATCCATTCCCATTTTATTTAGGTGTATCCATATAAATGGCCCACCCTGTACTTTTGCATATCACATTGTGACCACTAGTTAACCTATGGGGGGTGCATACAATAGAATATGTACAGTTTCATGCACCTGTTATTTCTCAATTGCAAAAAAAATCCCACAAGACTAAAGATAAAGGGGTATTCTCATCTCAAAGAACCGATCCCAATCTGTAGAAGGTGTAATAATAAGAAATACTGTACTTCCAATAGAGAAATGTAGTATAGTTCTTCTAATTTACTATGTCTCTTACCCCATGTGCAGGGCATTGCAGGACCTTATGTATCCACGGTTATGACCACTAGCAACTACCTTTTTAACAGTGACTGTGTGGTCATGAAACAAGGAAAAATATCTGCAAAACCGCACCAAATAAAAACATTTATTAGAACATGATTAAAAAACGCATTTGACGATCCTTACGCACTTCAGGTGTACAAGACGCCCTTAGTTATAGGGGAAAAATACAAATAAATACATTTGTATTTTTCCCTATGACTAAGGGTGTCTTGTATGCCTGAAATGCTTAAGGGTTGCTACGTGCGTTTTGGTTTTTTTTTAATCCTGTTCTAATAAATATTTTTATGATTGAAGTGGTTGTGCCGAGATTTTTCCTTGTTTTTTTTGGTTACCAGATGTGAACATCAGCATCAATGGCACCCGCAACTTGGATGTGGATATGAATTGTAATCAAGCAGCGCAGTAGTATTCCCTTTTTCTTCTCTATATTTGTGGTTGTAACCATGGATACCTAAGCTGCAATGCCCTGCACATGAGGTGAGAGACATGGTAATAGGAGCACTACAATACATTTATAATTGAAGGCATTTGCTAATATTATTACACATACTACATATTAGGAAAGGATCTTGGGAGATGGGAATACCCCTTTAAGGACCCAGACTGCTTATCAATTTTGGCCTCTAGTTTTCTTCCAGAGGATTAATATATTAGTTGTGTTACACCATTTAGTCTTCTTCATATTCAACCTCCAAATTACTCCCCATTTGAGTGATAGAAGTGTATTTATTCCCCCTGATTGCCATGCCTCCCCTTACCCATTCCCTTCTTAATTCATAGATGTATGTAAAAGAACACTGATGTAAGTTGGTCAGGGCCAGGTATGGTAGAATCTACTATTTACTAGAAAATTGGCAAGAGCAGACACAGACAGACATGGGGCCCCTGTGCCAGCACAATATATGGCCCCGTGCAGTTCAGTCGCTCATCAGCGTGCACAATTCCACCTAGTTTGAAGATGATGGTGGCCTTCTTACCTCTTCTTCTTTTTTTTTTTTTTTTTTTTTTTTAAATCAGGTTAATTTTTATTTAACAGCAAAATTATACAACACAAATTCCCCCCAAAAAAAATTATCATAGAAAGGGGAAAAACCTTTAGTCAGTAAGAAAAACCACACAAATAACATAATAAACAATGCACCCGTAGTCCACGTCTCATTTCAATATGGGTCGCAAAGTGCATATTATTTCCCAATATATTCTCCATAGTATAGCTTACCCAGCATCTTTATGACCTTATATATACACATATATATATACATACATATACATAGATATACAGTTAGGTCCAGAAATATTTGGACAGTGACACAATTTTCGCGAGTTGGGCTCTGCATGCCACCACATTGGATTTGAAATGAAACCTCTACAACAGAATTCAAGTGCAGATTGTAACGTTTAATTTGAAGGTTTGAACAAAAATATCTGATAGAAATTGTAGGAATTGTACACATTTCTTTACAAACACTCCACATTTTAGGAGGTCAAAAGTAATTGGACAAAGAAACCAAACCCAAACAAAATATTTTTATTTTCAATATTTTGTTGCGAATCCTTTGGAGGCAATCACTGCCTTAAGTCTGGAACCCATGGACATCACCAAACGCTGGGTTTCCTCCTTCTTAATGCTTTGCCAGGCCTTTACAGCCGCAGCCTTCAGGTTTTGCTTGTTTGTGGGTCTTTCCGTCTTAAGTCTGGATTTGAGCAAGTGAAATGCATGCTCAATTGGGTTAAGATCTGGTGATTGACTTGGCCATTGCAGAATGTTCCAGTTTTTTGCACTCATGAACTCCTGGGTAGCTTTGGCTGTATGCTTGGGGTCATTGTCCATCTGAACTATGAAGCGCCGTCCGATCAACTTTGCGGCATTTGGCTGAATCTGGGCTGAAGGTATATCCCGGTACACTTCAGAATTCATCCGGCTACTCTTGTCTGCTGTTATGTCATCAATAAACACAAGTGACCCAGTGCCATTGAAAGCCATGCATGCCCATGCCATCACGTTGCCTCCACCATGTTTTACAGAGGATGTGGTGTGCCTTGGATCATGTGCCGTTCCCTTTCTTCTCCAAACTTTTTTCTTCCCATCATTCTGGTACAGGTTGATCTTTGTCTCATCTGTCCATAGAATACTTTTCCAGAACTGAGCTGGCTTCATGAGGTGTTTTTCAGCAAATTTAACTCTGGCCTGTCTATTTTTGGAATTGATGAATGGTTTGCATCTAGATGTGAACCCTTTGTATTTACTTTCATGGAGTCTTCTCTTTACTGTTGACTTAGAGACAGATACACCTACTTCACTGAGAGTGTTCTGGACTTCAGTTGATGTTGTGAACGGGTTCTTCTTCACCAAAGAAAGTATGCGTCGATCATCCACCACTGTTGTCATCCGTGGACGCCCAGGCCTTTTTGAGTTCCCAAGCTCACCAGTCAATTCCTTTTTTCTCAGAATGTACCCGACTGTTGATTTTGCTACTCCAAGCATGTCTACTATCTCTCTGATGTATTTTTTCTTTTTTTTCAGCCTCAGGATGTTCTGCTTCACCTCAATTGAGAGTTCCTTAGACCGCATGTTGTCTTGTCACAGAAACAGCTTCCAAATGCAAAACCACACATCTGTAATCAACCCCAGACCTTTTAACTACTTCATTGATTACAGGTTAACGAGTGAGACGCCTTCAGAGTTAATTGCAGCCCTTAGAGTCCCTTGTCCAATTACTTTTGGTCCCTTTAAAAAGAGGAGGCTATGCATTACAGAGCTATGATTCCTAAACCCTTTCTCCGATTTGGATGTGAAAACTCTCATATTGCAGCTGGGAGTCTGCACCTTCAGCCCATATTATATATATAATTGTATTTCTGAACATGTTTTTGTAAACAGCTAAAATAACAAAACTTGTGTCACTGTCCAAATATTTCTGGACCTAACTGTATACATATACACACATACATATACATACATACACACATATACATACACACATACATGCACATATTCCAGCAGTACGCATATCACCCTATTTGAGTAAATTTGTTAACCGGTTAGAAGGAGAAGGACCTGGTCGCCCGCACTGTCCTGCAGTAACGCCGAGGAGGGAAGGCCTGGAGTATCCAACCATGCCCCCCAGATCTTATAGAACTGGCCTTCTTACCTCTTGGGCCTCTGCACAGGTGGCACCAGTGGTATGTCCGCCTCTGCAGTGCAGCTTTTCTACTATCTCTTTCCTTTTGATTTTAGAGGGAATGACCCCTAAAGAGAATGCAATAATAATCTTCATGGAAATGGTGTCAACGTCAAAAAAGTACCAAAAAATGGAAGATAATATTATTTGCGGAATTTCCAGCAAGCAACAGGCTGGAAGTGTATATGACATATGGAATTGAGATGGGATATCTCGGCCTCTTTCATTAACCCTTTAAGTCTTCTTTGTAAATTCCTGCTGAATTGAAATGTTAGCCTGAACCAAGCAATGCCTATGTGCTGGCAGTGTGAGTATTGTCTTCTCCAACCTCTGCAGCCAGCATCCCTGTGGAAATGTGACATGCCCTCCATGGGCCAGGAATAAGCAGGGGCAGCAGTTTGGAGCTTTCTGTATAGAATACATTTCCATAGGAATGAATTCACCACCTGCTGCAGCATCTGAGCTCCACATGTTCTATAGATTTCCTGCTCCATACACTATACAAACAGCAGCTGGACCCGCGGCCCGTGCCTGGAAGCTCGGCTGTATGCTTTTATCATCTGCTAGAGTCGTATGCAGCACATGAACACTACACACGCATGCAAACCGAAAGATCTGAATTTTCCCCTCTAAAACCTGCATTACTGAACAAGCCAGACATGTAATTGTAATCTTACAGCAACCTCTCCGGTGTAGGACCGCGGTCCTCTAACACTACAGCGAGCAATGGGGAATGCCACCAATGTATTGGTGTGTGCCGAGCCGTGTTTAATGCAATCTGCGTGGAACAAATGCCGTCCTGTTTACATGGAGTCGCTTTCTAGTTTTAGCCTTCTGAGTAATATCATTGGGAATGTCGAGTATTATTTATTTTTGAGCTTACCAGACCTTATCAGTGTTGCCGCTGTTGTTCTGCTGTTTCTGCTGACCGAGAGAAATTATTTATAGGACACAACAAAGCTCTATAAATAAGTGACGTTTCTGGACACAGCCGAGATTCTAGACTCGTGAAGCTTTCATTGTTTTCCTTGTTTGTTTCTGAGATGAGTACAAATCTACATTAACAGATATACCTGATACCGAATGACCCATTTTTAGTTGGAAATTGTACAAATTAAAGGGGTTGGCATGAAATGATAGTCACTTTGTGAGACCACAGACTTGTGAATCCAGACAACATGCGGTGTGCACACAGTCAGGATTCTTCGGTTTGGCCAGTGCGTGGGTGTTCACATGACCACATGCATGTGATTTGTTATTTGCACTCCTATTTCGACTAGACGTGCTTGCTCTCTCTCTCTCTCAGTGCACTCCTACTGGGAGGAGACAAGCATTGTCTAGTTGGCGCATGACTATAAGGGTAAGTTCACACAGTGCGTTTTTCGCGGCGTTTTTGCACAGTTTTCGGGTGCGTTTTTGCTCAGAAAACTGCATGACTTTGCTTCCCCAGCAAAGTCTGAGTTTTCATTTTTGCTGTCTGCACACAGCGTTTTTTTTTCAGCTGCGTTTTTGTGGTGCCACAAAAACGCAGCATGTCAATTATTCCCGCGTTTTTCACTGCGCTTTTCATCCATTGAGTGCAATGGGATGTCGAAAGACGCAATGAGAAACGCAAATAGGTGCGTTTTAGTGCGTTTCTAAGACCAAAAACGCAGCTATAAACGCAGGAGGTGGGTAGTAAAGTGACATGTACAGGAAGAGGATTCCTTCTGTCAGTAAACACAGAAGCGTGAATCCTCCCCGTACAGTCACCGCCGCTTCCACCTCCCGTCCTGTGCATGTATGCTGCCGTTCGGCGCCATGTCTGGGCAGGAGGTGGAAGCGGCTGCGAAAACAAAAGTTAACAGTAGAAAAAAAAAAAAGGTTATACTCACCTGTCTGCAGCCTCCCGGTGCCATGCCCGCTCCTATCTCCTCTCACGGTATCGCCGCTCCGGCTGTGTGCAGACGGCCGGGACACCTCCGATAGATGCAGGACCTGGCGATGGATCACCTGATGCAGTCACCTGATGCATCAGGTGATCGTAAGTATCGCGATGACGCGGGCGCCCGGCCGGTTTAAGCTATCAGCGGATGCGTCAGGAGACTTCATCCCTGATTACCGGCAGCTGCTGCAGCGATCGGACAGGATCAGACTCCCGCCCCATTGCTCCAGGAGCTGCCGGTAATCAGCACATAAGTGAGTATGTTTTTTTTTTTTTTTTTTGCACCGATGCATCTGCTGATTGTATAAACTGCTTTTATACAATCAGCTGATGTGTGATGTGCTTCAGCCCCTAGAACCTGACACATCATCTGATCGCTTTGCCTTCCAGCAAACCGATCAGATGATATTGGATCCGGATTGGACGGCGCGGGACCCTTGACCCAGGATTACTGCGGAGGGGGGTTCTTTATTTCAATAAAGATGGAGTCACTAATTGTGTTGTGTTTTATTTCTAATAAAAATATTTTTCTGTGTGTTGTGTTTTTTTTTTTTTATCTTTACTAGAAATTCATGGTGGCCATGTCTAATATTGGCGTGACACCATGAATTTCGGGCTTAGGGCCAGCTATACAGCTAGCCCTAACCCCATTATTACCCAGCGAGCCACCCGGCATCAGGGCAGCTGGAAGAGTTGGATACAGCGCCAGAAGATGGCGCTTCTATGAAAGCGCCATTTTCTGGGGTGGCTGCGGGACTGCAATTCACAGCGGGGTGCCCAGAAAGCATGGGCACCCTGCACTGTGGATTCCAATCCCCAGCTGCCTAGTTGTACCCGGCTGGACTCAAAAATTGGGCGAAGCTCACGTCATTTTTTTTTTTTTTTTAAATTATTTCATGAAATTCATGAAATAATTAAAAAAAAAAAAGGGCTTCCCTATATTTTTGGTTCCCAGCCGGGTACAAATAGGCAGCTGGGGGTTGGGGGCAGCCCGTACCTGCCTGCTGTACCCGGCTAGCATACAAAAATATTGCGAAGCCCACGTCATTTTTTTTTTTTTTGGGGGGGGGGCAAAGAAATCCTGCATACAGTCCTGGAAGGAGGATGCTGAGCCTTGTAGTTCGACAGCTGCTGTCTGCTCTCCTGCATACACTATTGGATGGAGGATGCTGAGCCTTGTAGTTCGACAGCTGCTGTCTGCTCTCCTGCATACACTATTGGATGGAGGATGCTGAGCCTTGTAGTTCGACAGCTGCTGTCTGCTCTCCTGCATACACTATTGGATGGAGGATGCTGAGCCTTGTAGGTCTGCTCCCCCTGACTCTCCCTCAAGCATACAGTCCTGGATGGAACATGCTGAGCCTTGTAGTTCTGCAGCTGCTGTCTGCTCTCCTGCATACACTATTGGATGGAGTATGCTGAGCCTTGTAGTTCTGCAGCTGTCTGCTCTTCTGCATACACTAGTGGAGAATGAAGAACACATTGAAGAAGGAAATGACATCAGACTTTTTTTTTTTTGTTCACTGATAAAAAACGCATAAAGACGCAGTGAGCAAAAACGCAGCAAAAAACGCACCAAATCGCGGCAAAACGCGTGCGTTTTTGGCCGCGTTTTTTTGACGCGGGTGCGTTTTTGTGCGTTTTTTGCCACAAAAACGCAGCGTCAAAAAAACGCAGTGTGTGAACCTAGCCTAAGTAGGGAAATCACATACATAGTCACATGGTTAGGAAATAGAAGAAAGGATCCGACACAAATTCTTCTTATAATAAAAACATCATAACCTTTTATTTCAAGCGTTTAAAAAAAGTATTGTGAAGACGCAAAGGTGTATTGGCAAATGGAGAAACTTTACGCGTTTCGGACTTCGGTAAAAACAAGAGTCCTTAGTCATAAGTTGTTTTTACCGAAGTCTGAAACGCGTAAAGTTTCTCCATTTGCCAATACACTTTTGGGTCTTCACAATACTTTTTTTAAACGCTTGAAATAAAGGTTATGATGTTTTTATTATAAGAAGAATTTGTGCCGGATCCTTTCTTCTATTTCCTACCTTTGCACAACCAGCTGGGACCCACCGGTGGATTCCGTGCACCCGCTGGATTCAACAGCCCAGGCAACAGGTGAGCTGAAGATTTCTCTTTCCATAGTCACATGGCTGCCCACACTCCCCAGCAATACCAGAGTCCTGACTGCATGTGCATAGTAGGTAAGGATGGTTGAACTCAGGGAGATCAACATCCAACACCGCGGAGACACCATCACGTGTTTCTCAACGCAGTGACACTAGAACAAGGCCCCCTTTGAGAAACACGTGTTGGTGTCTCCACGGTGTTGGATGTTGAGCTCCCTGAGTTCAACCATCCTTACCTATGTAATCTACTAGGCATTGCTCCCACTAGCCAGTTTCCTACTCCACACTGATGAGGGGCAAATACCCCGAAACAGCTGTATGTGGACGGATACCATGTTTTAATATAGGCGGTTTCCTTGACTGGAGACTGCCCTTCCCGTGGTTGTTCCTTCCCGGTGAAAGACCTGGCTAGTTTCCTGCCAGCGTTGAGAAACATGTGATAGGGTCTCCGCGGCATTCTTGTTTTGCATGTGCATAGTGACTGTTGCAAAAGTGACTGTTGCAAAAGCTGTTTGCTACAAATGTCTCTATTAAAGGGAACCTGTCAGGTGCAGTATGCACCCAGAATCACGAGCAGTTCTGGGTGCATATTGCTAATCTCTGCCTAACCATCCTTGTATCTAGTAGCATAATAAAAAATATCTTTAGAAAAAGTATTTCTAAAGATCCTTTATCGCATGCTAATGAGGCCAGTGATTAGTCGCAAGGGCATTCGTTTCTTGATTACTTGGCCCCCTTAGCATGTAAGCATGCCCTTGTGGGGGTGCTAACATGCTAATGAATGCACAGCATCAGAGGCATGGTCGATCTTACCGCTCTGTGCTGCCACCGCACCAAACGCTGGATTTTGGCTCAATGAGCATAATCAGAAGTCCTGGTGTAACATGCATTACCGGAAGTCTTGGGACGTTCTGATCGTGCACACTGAGCCGAAAACCAGTGGTGGCAGCAGAGGTGAGCTTGACAATGCCTCTGATGCTACAAATTTATTAGTATGTAGCACGCCCCTGAAGGCATGCTAACATGCTAAGGGGGCCGACTAGCCAATGGAACTAACGCCCTTACAACTAGTCCCTGGTCTCATTAGCATATTCTAAACAATATTTACAAATACTTTTTCTAAAGATATCTTTATCTATGCTAATGTATACAGAGACAGTTAGGCAGGGATTAGCAATATTTACCCAGAACTGCTCATGGTTTTGGGTGCATATAGCACCTGAAAGGTTCACTTTAAGATATGGCATGCAGATTGTGCTACAGATTTGCTGCTCCTTGTAGGTAATGCAGCCGATTTCGGATTTCAACACAAACCTATAAATCATATTTGGAGATCTATTGAGGCTTCTGTTCTGCCTACCTGTCTGTTTATTTTTTATGCATTGACTGTGTCACAGTTTACCTATCTGACCTCTGTAGCCAATCGCTGGCCTTTAGAGGACAATACTCTTAATGACTATGATTGGTAGTAAACATACTTACAATGGTCTTCCCATCTTTCTAATGCTGGTGTTCCCTCTATAATTGCACCCTTGATCACCATGCAGTGGCATACGGCCTTGTTATTGCCCTTACTACCAGTGAGTGAAAAATGAATACATTAGCTCATGAAGTGAGTAAGCATAAAAGTGGTTTTCCATTTTTGCCCATAGACTTGCACTAGAAAAAAGTATTTTAAACCAGTTACTCATCCTCTGCTACTCCTCATGCCTTTCTGCTGTTACCTCCAGCGGTGACTTTAGGACAGCAGTGCATGTGACCGCTATAGCCAATCGCTGAGATCAGTGATTAGGTTGATTGTATAAGCCACTGAGACCAGTGATTGGCTGCAGCACTCAAGTACGATGTAGTCCTTATGTCACTGCTACAGACTATCAACAAAGATGGAGTGGGGAGCAGCAGAGCATAATTCTGGACCTGCGGTGAGTGAGTAAATCTTTATTTTCTTGTCCTAGAACAAGCTTTTGGGAATTTAAAAAGGGAAAACCCCTTTAATGTTGTTGAAACAGTAGCTGTGAAGTTTTTTCTCATCCTAATGAGGTTGTCTAGTACTATGACAACCCCTTCTGATTCCATAAGGCCCCTTTACACACTGCAACATCGCTAACGACATCGCTGTGTAACGTCACCGGTTTTGTGACGTAATAGCGCCCTTCCCAGCGACATTGCAGTGTGTGAAACGCATCAGCGACCGACCTGGCCCCCGCTGTGAGGTCGCTGATTGCTACAAATCTTTCAGGACCATTTTTTGGTCCTTTGTTTCCTGCTGTGCTGTGCAGCATGTATCGGTGTGTTTGACACCGTTACAACGACTTGGTTAGCGACTTCCCTTTCAAAAAGCTGCTTTGACATGTCTCCAATGACTAGCGAGGTCGTTCTGCAGGTCCGTATCGCTGCTGCGTCATTGGCCAGGTATGCCTGTTTGACAGTTCACCAGCAACTCAGTAGAGACTTTGTAGCGATCCCGGCCAGGTTAGGATCGCTAGAAAGTCTCAGTGTGTAAAGGGGCCTATATGTTTCTCGCAGGTAAAATAATAAAGCTTATAAACACCTTACTCACTGGCGCCTTCCCAGCAGTGTCTGGCATTACAGTTCTGGGGCTCACATGGGCGTTTGTCACGCGATCCCCTTGTCCAATCAGTGCTGGCTTCCGAAGGTGGGGAGAAGGACCAAATGAGTTAATCAACTGGAAGTGAGCGCCATGGCTGTGTTCACTTCCTGTTGATTGTTCGTTTGGCCCAAAGGTGGGAAGAAGGAAGCCGACGCTGGAAGGGCGCTGGTACAGAAGGTGCTTATAGGCTTTACTATTTTTACCTAGGGGAAGTGTGGAATGAAAAGGGGGTTATCCTCCTAGTAGTGGACAACCCCTTTCCATGAGAAATATTGTAAAGTGCTTGTAAAAATGAGCAACTTTACAATTTACTTCTAATTAAAAAAATGTATAGTGGGGGCGGAGCTAGACATGGCCGTGTGAGGACGCTGATTCCAAGAGCTCCTCTCTATAGAACCCAATAAACACTGGCCCAACACATATCATGGGCAAATCTACAGGCAAAAAGGCTTCTGCCCGCACCCCAAAGAAGCCCACCACCTCACAGGGCAAAATTGGGCCCTTTCTTATCCAGCCTCAGGGCCCGGGCGCCTTGCCCCATCCGGAGCTGGAATTGCGGCCTATGTCTCCCACGGCTGGTACCGGGCCTGTGGTGGAGGCGCGCGGTGCAGCGGTGAAGTCGCGGCATCCTGGAGCGGTCGCTGTGACCCCCTTGGGAGGTGAAGGACATGGTCCAGTGGAGGAGCCGAAGTCTGGCCGCAAACACAGCCCAGAGACGCCACTACAAGATGGCGCCCGCTCACCTCCGGTCCGGGCTCTGCGGCCGCAGCGGGGACAGTCCTCAGTGGAGAAGCCGGCGACAGCCTCACCTGCCCCATCTCTACGAGAAGCGGCGATCTTCCAGACCTGGCAAAGGACCGTCGCTCCAGAGGCCTCCTTCCTGGACGCAGTATCTCCCGGCTCCATGACCCACGTGCAGACAGCCTCCGGTGCAGCACCTGATCAGCAGCCACTACTACAGAGCCCCCAGGGAGCCGTGAAGCTGCGCCCGGAGAGGCTCACCGCTGTCATCGCCGGTGTGGGTGAGTTAAGCCAGACAGGCAGCCCCACCGCGCTGAATGTGGGGTCTCCTGGCCCTCAGACATTAATGGAGGGGCCGAGCAGTGGTGGGGGCCACAGTCCAGACAGGAGCAACGTTTCCACAGATATTGTGCTCCATATATCACCCCTTGCAGCACCTCCTCTCCCAGGAGCTAATGGAGGGGGAAGGGAACCCCATTCGCCTCCAGGGCCCCAAGGTCTAGCATGGGGCACTCCCATGGAACCGTCATCCCCAGCCCCGTCAACAGGGTGGTCCACGGGCTCTTCCTGGGAAGGCAGCCCACCGGATGGGAGCCTGGCAGAAGCTGCTCGGCCGCAATGGAACAAGGGGCCTGGGACACTAGGCTCCCCAACTAGCCAGATCACCACTGTGGCAAACATCGGTGGGAACGTAAATACCCACAGGAGCCCACAACTACTATATGACCCAGCTTTACAGGACTCTATACGTTCCTTCGAGGCATCATCCTTCACTACTAATATGATAAATGAAGACCGCCCAGCATCCCTGGCAGACATAAGATATCTCCTACAATCCATTCCTACCAAAAATGATATAGCAGCACTAGCCAACCAAGTGGTAGCAGAATGTAAGCAAGAATTTGCCCAGCTGCGGTCAGACCTCTCCTCCCTCACCCACAGGGTAGATGTTCTGGCAGATCAGCAATCAACATCCCAAGTCAATGTCCAAACTATGCAGGACTCTATACTAAACCAGTCCAAGCAGCTATTTGCTCTCCAACAGCATGTAGACGACTTGGAAAATAGAAATCGAAGAAATAATCTTCGTATCAGGGGCCTGCCTGAGTCAATCGCCGCCCCTGATATATCCTCAGTTCTTATCTCAATTTTTAATAATTTGTTGAAAAGGCCACCTGGGGCCACCCTGGAACTTGACAGAGCCCATAGGGCACTACGTCCCCCGGACCCAGGGGACACGCGTCCCAGGGATGTCGTGTGTAGGGTACACTTTTTTGCAGCAAAAGAAGCCATCCTCCAAGCAGCCCGGAAGAAACAGTTCTTAACATATAACGGTTCTACTATACGCATTATGCCGGATCTGTCAAGGCATACATTGGCTCAGCGGGCCACTCTAAAGCCTCTGCTGGACATGCTTAAAGAAAGAGGGCTCCTGTTTTGTTGGGGCTTCCCTTTTTCACTGTCAGTACAAAAAGACTCGAGGTGGTGGGTCCTGAGATCCCCGGAGGACCTCCCACTCTTCATCTCAAATCTGGGTCTACCCCCAATTACCATCCCTCAATGGCCCACCACCTTGCTTCAGCCGTGGGCACCGGGAAAGCGCCCTGCCCTCTTGCCTCCATCCCGGGCCCCTGGCTCAGCAGGAGGCCTACCACCGAGAGGGCCCCGCGGTCGCAGAATGGGAAGACCACGTTAATTGAACTAAACAGCTGCAGAGGCTGGTAGAACCCACTCAGTACATTACACATCTGGTTAATTAAGTTGAATGACTTTTCCTGTTATTTCAATGCCCATCTAAGGCCCTTTATGCCCAAATCTTTTTGTTATCTGTGCCAGTGTTTAGGGTTATACCCAATGTTTGCAGTTTACTATGGAGCCGCGACAGGCTATGTCTGACTTTTTTCTCCCCCTAATAGGTCGGGATCCTCTGTCCTGCCCAAGTAGAGCGGACATGCTCCCCAAGAACGTTTGTTCTCAATTAGTGTTATATGTAGGGGCTATACCCCTGCTGTCCTTTCTACCCACATTGCCATTGTTCCTCTGGAAATCCTGTCTTCAATTACGAGTTAATGCAGGGGCTCCTCCCTTGCGGTTCCTTCTACCTCTACTTCTATTCTTTTCCTACCTTCCACGGGTCACACCGTACTTCCTCTTTCCTGTCGATGGCCGGGACGGATTAGTCCGTCTTTACATCTCATGCATCTATAACTTTTTATTCTTTTACAGATGGCCAACCTGACAATAGTATCCTTCAATGCCAAGGGTCTGAATGTACCGGAGAAAAGAGCACAGATCCTTTACCATTTCCATAAGCATAAGGTGAAAATAATATGTTTTCAGGAAACACATTTCAAAAAGGGACATACCCCGGTCATAAAGAACAAATACTATCAGACCTGGTTTTTCTCTGACAACCCAGAGTCGCGTTCTAAGGGAGTGGCGATTGCCATTCATAAATCTTTCCCTCATCAAATTATAAATTGCACACCGGACAGCCTGGGACGATACATTATCCTCTCACTGATAGCCGGAGACCAAACTTTCACGATAATAAATGCGTATGCCCCAAACCAGAAACAGGATGACTTCATAGCTGGCCTTGTTGGCACTGCGACCCCCTTGATACGAGGCACAGCAATGCTATGTAGCGATCTTAATGTCACTCTTGATCCCACATTAGATAACTCTAAAGGGAAATCTAGTATATCATATGCCACAATTAAACGTATTAAAAAAACCCTCTTGAGCATTCAGCTGTTCGATACATGGAGAATAGCACACCCGTCAGATAGGGATTATAGTTTTTACTCCCACACTCAAGATTCATATAGTCGCATAGACTACATTTTTCTACAGCACAATGCTCTCCCCTGGGTCAGACAGGCTAGAATAGGCAACATATTGTGGTCGGACCATGCGCCGGTGTACTGCGAGGTTGAAGTTCCTTCTCTCCCGGCCCCTAGGGGATCATGGCGGCTTAATGAGGCCTTGCTTCTGGACGAGCTATGCACCTCTGAGGTGCAGACTGCTATCACTCATTTTTCAGAAGATCATCTAGCAGACGACACAGCTCCCACATTTAAATGGGAAGCGTTGAAGTGCGTCATGAGGGGCATTTTCATCAAGCACGGAGCTCTCATTAAAAAAGAGAAGGCTCAGAACTTGGTAGATGCCCTCCGTAAGGTCTCAGACCTGGAGCTCGTTCACAAGCGGGCCTTATCGGCTACCACCCTACAGACCCTCCTACAAGCTAGACTGGAGGTCAAGAAAATGTTAGACTCATCATACCAGCGCCTATTACAGGTGGGGAGGGGAAAATTGTACGAGTTTGGGGACAAGCCGGGCAGACTGCTGGCCAACGCACTAAAAGAGGGGAAAGCCCACACTCTAATTCCCTGCATAAAGAATTCCCGAGACGAATTATTATATGCTACCCCAGATATCTCCAACACCTTCCACACTTACTATTCCAAACTATATAACCTGACCCCTGGTCCCCCCGAGGCAAACGGTGAACTCCCTTCAATGGCCTCCCCCTTCAAACCCCTCAACCGAACCATAGCTGTAGATCTTGAGCGCCCCTTCCTACTAGAAGATGTTCTGACAGTAATTGGTAATTTACCAGGCAACAAGAGCCCAGGCCCAGACGGACTCCCTGCCAAATTCTATAAAACATTCGCTGCACAACTTGCGCCCTTGATGCTCCTTTCCTTTAATATCATTTCAGATGAGTTTCCATTCCCCCCCCATGCCACGACGGCTCATGTGGCCCTACTTAGAAAACCCGGGAAGGACCCCACCGCGTGCAGTAGCTTTAGACCAATATCATTGCTTAATGTGGATCTAAAAATATACGCTAAGCTACTCGCAAATAGAATCAATCCACTTATGCCTGATCTGGTGCACCTGGACCAGGTTGGATTCGTCCCCGGCAGGGAAGCTAGGGATAATACCCTTAAAACCCTAGACCTGATTCAGCATACCCGCACCCAAAAAATCTCCATGATGTTGCTATCTTTAGACGCCGAAAAGGCATTTGATAGAATTTCTTGGCACTCACTCTCCCAGACCCTGACTCACATCGGCTTCGGCCCAACCTTCTCGTCCAAAATCCTGGCCTTATACCGCTCCCCGAACGCCCACTTGAAAATTAATGGTACCCTGTCGAAGCCCTTTAACATATATAACGGGACTCGGCAGGGATGCCCTCTATCCCCACTACTTTATATCTTAGTAATGGAACACCTACTAGCGGCCATTCGTCTCAACCCCGACATACAAGGAATCAAAATCGCAAACCAAGAATATAAATGTGCCGCCTTCGCAGATGATCTCCTCATATACTTGCAAAATCCACTTACCTCTCTTCCATCCCTAATGCAGGAATTAAATCGCTTCAGCAGTTGGTCCAACTTCAAAATCAATTTTGATAAGTCCGAAGCCCTGAATATATCCCTCCCCCAAGACGTCGTAAACGCCGTGAAGCCAAAATTCCCCTTTAAATGGCCACCCAATGGTAGCATAGGATACCTGGGTATTATTATACCATCTGACATAGACAGGCTTTTTTCACTAAATTTCCTAGGTTTCCTGTCCAGGCTCGAGAGAGACCTAGACTCTTGGGGTCGGGGTACCCTCTCGTGGTTTGGCAGGATCAGCGCCCTCAGGATGACAGCCTTACCTAGACTGCTCTACCTACTTCAGACGGTTCCGGTTCATATCCCAGCGTCTTATTGGACAAAGGTACAGCGCCTATTTAACCAATTTGTATGGACTAAGAGGAGACCCCGGCTTGGGAGTAATGTTCTGACAAGAACTAAAGGGGCTCCCCTGCTGTAGGCGATACTACCTGGCGGCCGCCCACACCAGAGTCCTGGACCTTTTACATAATCACGATTCAAAACTCTGGGTTCGACTGGCACACGACATGTGCTCCCTATCAGTTCCAACCCTGCCGTGGAACTGGCCACGCCTCTCCAAACATAAAATAGCAATGTCCTACAGCACCAAACAGACATTGAAATCAGTACACTCATTGCCACTGAGCAAACGCCTGCTGCAGCCCTGGGGTCCCCTTATGCCACTTACGGACAACCCTGATTTTCTACCAGGTGCATCGTCCAATAAATTTCTTGGCAGCACTAAGCAGGGGCCCCTGAGACTGGGCCAGGTGGCCCCAGGTGGAGTTCTACTCCCACTCTCGGATATTGTGGGAACCGGGAACCCCAGGCTGAGGTTCCATTTTGAATATGCCCAACTCAAACACTTCATAACCACACTGGGACAGGCCGCCGGGCACCTCTCGCCTATAACTCCCTTTGAGCGCATATGTACCGGAACACCTGACACTCGACATGCCACCTCAAGGATTTATAAGATCCTAACAGAGGCGATGGAGATTTCACTCCCCCGCTTCTGTACTGCGTGGGAAGCAGAGCTCAACAGGACGTTTCCTAGGGATCAGTGGGAACGTTGTTTCCGCCTGACCCATAGGTCCGTGGTAGCCACTAGAATGCAGGAAACATGCTACAAGATCCTCACCAGGTGGTACAGGGTCCCATCGTCGCTTCATGTGTGGTGTCCCGAAGTTCCGGATATATGTTGGCGTTGCGGGGCCCAGGGCGGCACCATGACCCATATATGGTGGTCCTGTCCAAGCCTGACGGCCTTTTGGAACAAAGTTTTGACGGCCATTCAAGAGGTCACGGCGACCGTAGTCCCTAGTCGCCCCGAGGCAGTCTTGCTATTTATGTTTAAAATCTCAGAAAAAAAATATAAAAAATCCCTCTTGGGCCCTCTCCTTCAGGCCGCCAAGACCGTGATTCCGCGACACTGGAAGGACCCCTCTCCACCGACTATGGCGGAATGGGCGTCAGAGGTGAACTCGGTACACCGCATGGAGTTGGTGATGGCCCAGTCGAGGGGGCAGATAGTGGAAACCGCCTCTAAATGGCTCACGTGGGAGGACTTCCTCTCGGGCCCCAAGTTCTTAGCTTTAATTGATTCCAGGTGCTCAGACTCCTTGGCAAATACCACCCCTTAGAGAACATTCATTCACCCTCCTCTTTTAGATTCAACAGATGAATTCACCGTCCTGGTCATCATACGTCTTTCTTTATACCTCTCCACTCACTGACTCTAATTCTAAACCCGTCTCTTCTCTTCTGACTTTTCTCTTTCCCCGTGCATCTCTCTGCCCATCTGATAAGTTCTTGTTTATGGTAAGACTCGTTGTCCAATGTTTTCCTTTTGTTTTCTTTTTTTTCTTACCCTAGGTTGTGCAATTGTTGAGACTCAGGCCTGGACCTGCTGTAAAGGCTAGTTCTATTTCAATGTTATTTTAATGTTATTTCAATGCTATAACACCTAATACCGACTGATATTGGACGATGTATCTATCTGTATGTTTACTTTTCTTTTTGAAACCAATAAAACTTTAAAATAGAAAAAAAAAAATGTATAGTTTGTTGCTTAGGTTACAGACTACCTCCACGGTATTTTCGGAGATGGCCAGTTTCATTGGCGAGGACTGCCACATTTGTAATTGTTGCTTTGAAGCTGGCCGGATGCTGCTGCCCCTGAGAGCGTACAGTTTAGATCAGCAGTGTGATCCTTCTGCTTGTCCTTAAGGTCAGTCAGGAGGTTGGCACTTTCGGGAGAAGGGTACAGAGACCTTTAGTGAATTTGTACACTGATTTTGTTGTCTGCTCTGGGCCATCTTTCACATCTGTGCCAGGCTGTCACACCTTATGATGATATAGGTGACGCACAAGTGTTTACAACCCAATGTTACTTAAATAGATATGAAAGTGCTTTTCCCCTGAGCATAAATTTTATTTCGGTTCTAACCTCTCTCGCCTGCCTTACTTGTCATGTTTTTATAGTCTTCTAAGAGTTGTAGATAATTGTTATGGCTGACTAACCGCTCTCTAACATTAAGGAACTTAGGCCTCATTCACTCGTCAGTATCTGTTGCCAAATCTAAGGGGTACTTTGCACGTTGCGACATCGCTAGCATTGGCTAGCGATGCCGAGCGCGATAGTACCCGACCCTGTCGCACATGCGATATGTGGTGATTGCTGCCGTAGCAAACATTATCGCTACAGCAGCTTCACATGCACATACCTACTCAGCGACGTCGCTGTGACTGCCGAAATATACCTCCTTCAAGGGGGAGGTGTGTTCGGCGTTACAGCGATGTCACCGCGACGTCACCAATCGGCCGGTCAATAGAAGCGGAGGGGCGGAGATGAGCGGGACATAACATCTCGCCCACCTTCTCCCTTCCGCATTGCCGGCGGGACGCAGGTAAGGAGATGTTTGTCGCTCCTGCGGGTTTACACACAGCGATGTGTGGAGCTGCAGCAACGACAAACAACATCGTACCTGCGGTCAACCCGACATTATGAAAATGTCCGACGCTACACAGATCACCGATTTTCGACGCTTTTGCGATCGTTTATTGGCGCATCTAGGATTTACAAGTTGCGATGTCGTTACCGACGCTGGATGTGCGTCACTAACGACGTGACCCCGACGATATTCCGGATGCGATGTCGCAGTGTGTAAAGGACCCCTAAGAGCGTCTCCAAAACCCAGAACAGGTGTCAGTCTTTCAAATCTGTGACTGATGAAACACTGACGTGCAAATTAAGCCTTACACTATATAATACCTGGCAGATCTGTCAGAATTGCAGCATGTGGTCTTTCTTTAGCTTTTGACAAACCTCAGCCAGCACCAAAAACTAATTCTATGGGTATATGCAAACGATCAGGACCCGCTGCATCCTGGACGTGACGATCCGGGTTCTGGCAGTTGATGTCTGTCACTGTATTCTCCCTGCAGAGAACACTTGCGTCTCCGCAACAAAGAATTGACATGCTGCGGCTCGGGAAACCACACCGCAGCTCAGTTTACATCCCATCCGCTGTGCCTGTACTGTACATCCCACCCACTGTGCCTGTACTCTACATCCCACCCTCTGTGCCTGTACTTTATATCCCACCCACTGTGCCTGTACTGTAAATCCCACTCACTGTGCCTGTACTGTAAATCCCATCCACTGTGCCTGTACTGTACATCACAGCGTTTTGGACGCAGCTGAAGTACGCTGCGTCCAAAACGCTGTGAGCCCTCATTGTAGGCACGCAGCCTATGTGTTCACGCTGCAGAAAATTTGTTAACAACAAAACTGCACTTTGTGACAGAAAACGCAACAAAAAAAACGTTTTGTTTTTTTTCCCCATGAGTTTTGTTTTTTTTGTGTGAAATTAATGGCAGAAAGGGCTAAAAATAACGCAGGACAAAACGCACAAGGAATTGACATGCTGCAGTTTTGTTTTTTGGCGACCCAAAACTGCAGGCAAAAAAAGCACAGTGCACACGGCATTTCTGAAGTGTCATAGACTTTGCTAAGAGAAGGAAAGACATGCAGTTTTGGGCCACAAACTACACTAGAAAACGCGGCAAGTAACGCAGCATGCGCACAGGGCCTAACACTGCATTTGGCTGTTTTCTTGTCAGCAAAATCAGAGCGCGTTGCATGTCGTGTGCCTCTTGCATTGAAGTTCATGGCAAGTGTGTGTCCAGAAACCGAAAATCTAACTCATTTGGATACATTTTCCAGCTGTGACACATATTGCAACACGATACTCGGCAGGGACAGGACCGAAACGTTGTTGGCCATTTCCATCAAATGTAAATTCTGCTGACTCTGCAATATACTACAGATGTCATATATTTACCATTGTTTCAATTAGAAGATAAGGACTTCTCACATTGGTCTCCATGCAGGTCGTCTACAGTGAACTGGGTATTTTTTGTTTGTTTCGTTGTTTTTATAAGTCTAACAAATATTAGTAAAGAAATATCAGCTATATAAGAATAAAAATCTTACTGAATGCAACAATTCCCTTCCAGTAGCATTTACCATCACCCTGACCTCCGCCAGAATCCAGAACACTTGGGTAGCTGGGACCACATGGTTCACATTAGTTGAACCATTTTTTTTTTCTTTCTCGCTCTATACTTTGTTCGCCAAGGTAAATACATGGAAAATATGTTAGCTGTGTGGTTACAGCATGAGAAGCCCAGCAGATCTCTTGCAAACTTATATAGATCAGAATTTAAGGCATTATTCCCCTAAGCAATTTCACAGTTTGAAGAACTGGAAAATACGTAACAGATAAAAATACAACAAATACAAATGCAAAAAAAAGTAGTTTAAGGCAAACTATAACTATAGATAGCTGCAGCTGACAAAGCGCTTCCAGTTTGGGGGAGGAAATTAATTTGATTTTGGTAATACAGTGCAACCTTGGAGTACGAGCACAATTTTGTTGTGCTCTTAAACCAAGTTACTCTTATAGCAAAGCGAATTTTCCCATAGGAAGTAATTGAAACTCACTTAATTCATTCCAAAACCCAAAAATATTTACTGTATTTATACAAACTATTACAGTAATACAAAATAATGCACTGTATTCATATAAAATTACTACAGTACACTAATACAAAATACTGTACAGTAAAAAGAATAGAAAACAAATTAAACTGCACGTTAGCTTACAAGGGTGTGCGGGAGGTACACTATAGAGAGAAAAAATTATGTATAAATGTGACAATCTTTAGCACAAAAAAACACCCAAAATCTATTCTCCCCAAAATAAGGGCAGAACTAACCCAAATGTGGGGTAGGAATAATGCACAGGCAATTAGATTACAGTACAAATATGCTGTAGTGGTTAGCAGAAAGTACAATATGGTATCCACAAATGCAAATTGATAGACATGCTATATAGTATATACTGTACAATAGTATCCTGTATACAGTGCATATGTACAGAAAGTTACCTCCAGAGCAGGTCAGAGAATGGTGAAATGGAACCGAAGTTTGCACGGCCAGCATTTGCTCTTATTGCAAATCATTGCTCTTAAACCAAGTTACACATTTTTAAAAATCTTTGCTTGTCTTGCAAATCGCTCTCAAACCAACTTACTCTTAAGCGGGCTTTACACGCTACGATATCGTTAATGATTTATCGTCGGGGTCACGTCGTTAGTGACGCACATCCGGCGTCATTAACGCTATCACAGCGTGTGACACTTATGTGCGACCTAAATCGATCGCAAAAGCGGCCAAAATCGTTTGCCGCGGAGCGGTCTTCCTAAAACAAAAAATCGTTCTCTTCTAATTAGCGATGTTGCTCCTCGTTCCTGCGGCAGCGCACATCACTGTGTGTGACACCGCAGGAGCGAGGAACATCTCCTTACCTGCCTCCACCGCCAATTCGGAAGGAAGGAGGTGGGCGGGATGTTACGTCCCGATCATCTCCGCCCCTCCGCTTCTATTGGCCGCCTGCCATGTGACGTTGCTGTGACGCCGCACGACCAGCCCCCTTAGAAAGGAGGCGGATCACCGGCCAGAGCAACGTCGCAGGGCAAGTAAGTGCGTGTGACGGGGGTGTGCGATTTTGTGCGCGACAGGCAGTGATCTGCCCGTGTCACACAAACGATGGGGGCGGGTACGCACGCTAGCGATATCGGTACCGATATCGCAGCGTGTAAAGCCCGCTTTAATCCAAGGTTCCAAAGAATACAGACCATACATTTATTAAGAATGGAGGACTTGATGCTCGGACGAGCGATACTAAATATCTCTTCCTTTATGCCTCTTTAAAGGGACAATAGTTGGAGGAGAATAGGACATGACACTCCGGACGATCAGAACTGAATGTATTCCTACACATTCGGAAACTGTTCATTCTGTTGACCAGGAGAATGGCAAAACTGATTTCTCTATGTATTCATATGATTTCTAGCAAAATGACAAAAAACAACAAGACATATTTAGTAAAACTATATAGATCTTAATCAGTGTAAACTTAGGGCACCCAAGAGTGTTCTGATGAAGCTGGGAGATTACACTGGGATTCATTGTGCATGATCAGGAACTCAGAACGTCGGGTTCATGCGAATAAGTTGCAGAACCTTGATTGGGACATTGCCATTGTAATAGACTTGAATACTACATGTGGGGGAACCAATGCCTGACTAGTCCTGACTAATTTTTATACCGGGAGCCAGATACATAACTTGATTTTTCAGACTAAGGCTAGTTTCAAATATCCGGCTTTTCGCCAGATTGTCGCATTCGGCACACTCCAGTACAGTGTGATACAGTACAATGGCAGCGTGACAAGCTCCGGGTCACATGCTCCGGTCACATGACAGCATGACTGCCATTGTACTGTATACACTGTACTGGAGTGCGCCGAATCCGGCGAAAAGCTGGATGTGTGAAACGGTCCTTAAAAATAAGTGCATGGTACAAAAACAACAGTTTTATAATCCAGGAAAAAGCTGATACTATATAAAGTTGTGGTGATTTAGGATGGGCTGGAGAGCTTGAAGGGTTACCTATAAAAGCTAAATATGCTTTTAACAACGAAGATATGGTTTTTAGTGTTTTTACACTTCCATAAAGGGATATTTCTTTCTTTCTACATCTGGAAAAACTAACTTGAATAGTCACATCTTGGCAGCCATAGTATATGTGATTACATTTTTCATAATGAGTTTGTTTAAAAAAATTACTGTACATAAAATTGGTTTTACCACTGCTGTTAAAGCATTTTGGATATCCCCTTTAACACCTTTTGGACCTAGCCCAGGCCTTTCTGTTGGTCTGCATAGACAGGAAGCGATGACTTCTCCTTCAGTCACCTGACCTCTGAGGCCTGTGACTGGCTCCAATGGTCCGCTGACTGGACAGAGACGCATCGGAATATGTGACTTTCTTCTTCAGACGATCACATACCTCAGCGGACAGCTCATCGCCAATGATCAAGTCATAAACCACCCCTTCCCTGCATTGCATCCATAGGGTTATATTGGGAGACAGTTTTTTTGCTTTAAATTCTTTGTTATTTTTTTACTGTCTTCAGCTTGATTTCGAGCCATGGTGACTTGATGGATGAACACTACATAGGAAGATTGATCTTGTGCAGCCTAGATAGGTTTTCTCTGCATTTATCTTCATTGTATCTAGGGAAGTACCTTGCCTATGGTGGCAGAAAAGGGGAAAGGAAACCCTGTATCTAGGGAAGAGGGAGATGTTGACGCGTGACCAAACCTTCCCGCTAGCCCCTGCTAGCCACTGGCTGCCCTGACCACCCTGTGCAAAGAGCAGGATACCTGGCTCTGGCTAAACCTGTGTTTTAGGTAGGGAATGGATGGGATGAATGCTT
Organism: Anomaloglossus baeobatrachus; assembly: GCF_048569485.1. Taxonomy (NCBI): domain Eukaryota; kingdom Metazoa; phylum Chordata; class Amphibia; order Anura; family Aromobatidae; genus Anomaloglossus; species Anomaloglossus baeobatrachus. The sequence goes on from NC_134356.1 coordinate 476,047,603, forward strand.
AGTCAACCCCAATAGGTTCTAATGAACACAGGGAGCACACACAGGGAAAATATAAGAACAACTCCCATCTCCAGGATGACTCTGGGAGAGGTACAGCAACAACAACAGTGTTCGTTCAGAAGGATGCAAGCCGACCGCTTGTATTCAAGGCTTGTGTAGGAAAATAACGCTATCGCCAGCAAAACCAGGACACAAGGGGAAGTGATAATGATTAATAGCTGAAAGACGAGGATATCTGCAGGGTCTTAAAAGGAAAGGGATTACCCCAAGCAAATAAGATACATAGGATATTTTAAACACCGCAAGAAGAACCGAATGTCTGAGAGCAGTTTGTGGAGACAAATGCTGCGACTGTTTAAGCCGGATACTACAGGACTGTCTGTCAACCTTGACACACACATGACAATGGTATAGGAACAGAGACCCCAATTACAGTGATCTGTCACTTAAGCCCCCATCACATTTAACGACCTACCAGCGATCCCAAAAACGATGCAACCTGATAATGATCGCTGGTAAGTAGCAGGGAGGTCGCTGGTGAGATGTCACACAGTCAGAACTTACCAGCGACGCAGTAACGATCAGCGACCTGTATAACGATGAGAGACCTGTATAGGAGGTTGTTGGTAGGTGTCAAACACAGCTATGCGTCCTGCCCAGCAGGACATCGGCTTTGAAGAAAATAAACCAGAATAGTGTGTAACGATCAGCGATTTCACAGCAGGGGCCAGGTCGCTGCTTAGTGTCACACATAACGAGATCGCAGGTGAGACCCCTATTACGTCACAAAACCTGTGACTCAGCAGCGATCTCGCTAGCGATCTCATTATGTGAGAAGTACCCCTTACTGGGCTGTTTTTCTCTTTCAATACAATCTGTATTTATTTAGCAGTAGGTGATCATTACTGGACAACTTGGCATATGCCTCCTGGTCCAGTCACACCCCCAGCAACGATTAGCAGCTCTCCATCACTATACAATGTACACCGCTCAACAAGTGAGCTCTGCTCAGTCAGGAACAGAGAAAACTGTGACTACCATAACTGCTGCACCCCATATACTAAGTGATGCATCTCTGGAATTGGGGTATCAGCCCCTACCTCATGGTGCTGTCAGATTACATAGGAAAAACCTGCTTTAAGAGATCCGCAAAAAGATGGACAGCACTCTGATGCTATCAATGTTTTACTGTCTAGTTGCTGAGTGAAGCTCGGGAAACTTTTGTCAGTGTGTTTGTTTTTTTTTTTTTTTGTTTTCTTCTACAATGAAAAAACAGATGACATAGACCCTAAGAAGGGAAAACTCTGACTACAAAACCAATAAGAATCGGGTACACATTCGTCCTAATGTTGACCAAAGGCTAAATTTCCATTTTTCAAATAAAAGTCCAGTGTTAACGACTAGGGATGATCGAATACCTAAAATATTTGGCTTTGCGAATATCCGTTGAATAGGTCGCCACTATGCGAATATTCGATAGCAATGTAAGTCTGAGGAGCCCGAATAGTTCCGAATAGTTGTTATTTGGGTTTCCAATAGACTTACATTGCACATCAAATATTCTCGAATAGCGGCGACCTATTCGGCAAATATTCGCGAAACCGAATATTCGAGGTATTCGATCATCCCTATTAATGACAACCGGATAGCAAAAAAAGGTGGCTATTGGTTTAACAACCGTATAGACGGGTACATCTTAAGATGCCCAGTGAGCGATCAGTGCGCATTGGCTGCTGCTGTTCTCGGCAGCACATGCCCTGTTTACACAGCACTATGTGCTACCAAGAACGATTTAACTTTTGGGTAAACCAAAAGATCATTACACCTTGCGAAAAAACATTCTGCTCATTTCTCAGATGATTGGAGATTGCAGTTATCACAATCGTTCACGATAGTCTGATAAACCTAAAGAAACACATTTGTTTTCATTGCATTGCTTACAGATTACATGGGTGGAATGACCTTAGCTGGATGCATTGTTTAGTTGAAGTAATCATCCTATCCGGCTATGTTTAGATTTTGTGACTTTGTAATAATATATCTCTCATGGGCTGGGCTGTTTGAGCACTACAAACAACATTGCTTTCTCCAGAAAATAAGTGCCACCTTTACCGCACCCCCTTGCACACATATCCATACATGCCATCATTGACGGATCAGGGTTTATATTCTACAAGGAAAAAAAAGAACGGGAAGTGCTGTCACCTCTTTTCAGTAAGTCGTGAAATGGACATTAAAGGGACTGTCCAGAAAGAGGTAAAATGTTTTTGGTTCTTGTCCAAGAGAGAACGAAAGCGGCGAATAGGCTTTCATTCTGAATACTGTGTTTTTACAGCCATCTTTAGTAGTCTAATATATATGTACAGTATTCTCCATTCCTACCTGCTACTTTTTGATTACATAGGTTCCCCAATTTATAAAATAAAACCTTCACCTCAGATCTGTCTCACGTTTTGATGTAAACTTGGGAATGAACAGGTTTTTGTATATTTGTCACATGTTGCATTTGTTGCTCATCCTTCTTCTCTGCCAGTTTGGTAGCAATCCTGTAATGTCTGGCATAGATCACTAGAATAAATATTATATTAATATATGTCAGCAGTAATGTGTTTATTTAACAAATGGTGATGTGTTATGTCTTAGAATTTCTTGGCATTGTACCCATTGGGCAAGCGTAGCATTCTGATACAGCAGGGTATTGAGAAATGGGTTTCAATTAATCTCTACCGAGGGCTCTTCTACATCTAGGGTGTCCAACTGTAGTTAATAAATGCAACAGATGCTTTGTCTTTTTCAGTGTGTGTGTATTTCTTATGTTAGTGTTTTATGTTTTTTGTGTTTTTGTTTTGTTTTTTTTAATGAAGTTTGTGATATGTGTGTATTGCCTGATAGTGTGTAATCTGTGCCATCAGAACTGCTCTGACCCATCAAGGCATGAAATGTGCAAGATGTCTGAAAATGTCCTATGGTATCTGGTACTTAGACATTCCCAGCTTGGACATTTGTGGAATATTACCTTTATCTGTCATAATTATTCGGTTATTGATTATTCCACATTTGGAACTTGCTCCACTGGAGGAAAGAGAATCAATGACACAGGCTCTCTCCATTCACTTGTTATGAGAGATATGCAAACTTCTTTGAGGGTACCCACCATATCTATCAGAGATATATGGGATAATCCCATAGGTTGTGAGGTGAAGCCTCTATTCATCATACGTGATTTCCAGCACAATGCACATACGTTCAATCAGATTGAGTTTTATGAAATTTGGAGACAGATTCACGTCTTCAAACACTTCATGTTCCTCAATCATTTTTGCAGTGCGGGTGCAATATTCTGCTGAAAGATTTCATGGCAATATACTGCCACCACAGTGTTTCCTTCATCCCAAAGTGCGTAGTCTTCTCCAAGTGTGCACGCATACCTTGCCATCAATATGGTGTTAAAGAAAATGTTATTCATTAGACAAGACTTTCTTTCATTGCTCCGTGGTCCAGTTCCGATTCTTGCATGTCTACTGTAGAGTTTTTTGGTAGTGGATAAGTTTCAATGTGGGCACTGTAACTAGTCTGCAGATACAAAGTCCCATAGACCTCACACATACCAGATGTATAGCAAATGTTTCTCACACTCAACAGTAAGCCTAGGTTACCTATGACCCTGTCGTTTCTTCACAGGTTTCTTCACTTTTAGGGTAAGTTCACACAGTGCGTTTTTCGTGTGCGTTTTTGCTCAGAAAACTGCATGAGTTTGCTTCCTCAGCAAAGTCTATGGGTTTTCATTTTTGCTGTCTGCACACAGCGTTTTTTTTCAGCTGCGTTTTTGTGGTGCCACAAAAACGCAGCATGTCAATTATTCCCGCGTTTTTCACTGCGCTTTTCATCCATTGAGTGCAATGGGATGTTGAAAGACACAATGAGAAACGCAAATAGGTGCGTTTTGGTGCGTTTTAGTGCGTTTCTAAGACCAAAAACGCAGCTATAAACGCAGGAGGTGGGTAGTAAAGTGACATGTACAGGAAGAGGATTCCTTCTGTCAGTAAACACAGAAGCGTGAATCCTCCCGGTACCGTCACCGCTGCTTCCACCTCCCGTCCTGTGCATGTATGCTGCCGTGCGGCACCATGTCTGGGCGGGAGGTGGAAGCGGCTGCAAAATCAAAAGTGAACAGTAAAAAAAAAAAGTTATACTCGCCTGTCTGCAGACTCCCGGTGCCATGCCCGCTCCCATCTCCTCCCGGTCCCGCCGCTCAGGGTGTGTGCAGTCTCCCCGGGTGCGTATGCCTGCAGGATGAAGGACCTGGCGATGGATCACCTGATGCAGTCACCTGACGCATCAGCTGATCGTAAGTCTCGGGCTGACGCTGGCGCCCGGTCAGCTTCATCTATCAGCGGATGCGTCAGGAGACTTCATCCCTGATTACCGGCAGCTCCTGCAGCGATCGGACGGGATCAGAGTCCGCTGCAGGAGCTGCCGGTAATCAGCACATAAGTGAGTATTTATTTTTTTTTTTTTCTTTTCTTTTGCACCGATGCATCTGCTGATTGTATAAACGGCTTTTATACAATCAGCTGATGTGTCATGTGATTCAGGCACTTGAACCTGACACATCATCTGATCACTTTGCCTTCCAGCAAACCGATCAGATGATATTGGATCCGGATTGGACGGCGCAGGACCCTTGACCCAGGATTACTGCGGAGGGGGGGTTCTTTATTTCAATAAAGATGGAGTCACTAATTGTGTTGTGTTTTATTTCTAATAAAAATATTTTTCTGTGTGTTGTGGTTTTTTTTAGCTTTACTAGAAATTCATGGTGGCCATGTCTAATATTGGCGTGACACCATGAATTTCGGGCTTAGGGCCAGCTGATAATATACAGCTATCCCTAACCCCATTATTACCCAGTGAGCCACCCGGCATCAGGGCAGCTGGAAGAGTTGGATACAGCGCCAGAAATGGCGCTTCTATGAAAGCGCCATTATCTGGGGTGGCTGCGGACTGCAATTCGCAGCGGGGGTGCCCAGAAAGCATGGGCACCCTGCACTGTGGATTCCAATCCCCAGCTGCCTAGTTGTACCCGGCTGGACACAAAAATTAGGCGAAGCTCACGTCATTTTTTTTTTTTTTTTTTTAATTATTTCATGAAATTCATGAAATAATTAAAAAAAAGGGCTTCTCTATATTTTTGGTTCCCAGCCGGGTACAAATAGGCAGCTGGGGGTTGGGGGCAGCCCGTACCTGCCTGCTGTACCCGGCTAGCATACAAAAATATGGCGAAGCCCACGTCATTTTTTTTTGTTTAGTGGGGCAAAGAAATCCTGCATACAGTCCTGGAAGGAGGATGCTGAGCCTTGTAGTTCGACAGCTGTCTGCTCTCCTGCATACACTATTGGATGGAGGATGCTGAGCCTTGTAGTTCTGCAGCTGTCTGCTCTCCTGCATACACTAGTAGAGAATGAATAACATATTGAAGAAGGAAATGACATCAGACCTTTTTTTTTTGTTCACTGATAAAAAACGCATAAAGATGCAGTGAGCAAAAACGCAGCAAAAAAACGCACCAAATCGCGGCAAAACGCGCGTGTTTTTTGCCGCGTTTTTTTTGCCGTGGGTGCGTTTATGTGCGTTTTTTGCCGCAAAAAACGCACAAAAACGCAGCGTCAAAAAAACGCAGTGTGTGAACCTAGCCTTAGTGGGTATTAATCACAGAATATCGGGACTACCCCATAAGACATGTGGAGAGTCTCTAACCAAGTAGTGCAGTCTCTAAGTCATGTAGGTCCTTTACACTTGACAACTTTTCCGGATTCCAATTCAACAATTCGAAGAACTAGCTGTTAACTTTCTGCTTATATATAGCACACTCTTAAGGGTGCTTTACACGCTGTGACATCACTAGCGATTGCTAGCGATGTCGCGAGCGATAGCACCCTCCCCCATCGTTCATGCGACATGTGGTGATCGCTGCCGTAGCGAACAATATCGCTACGGCAGCGTCACACACACATACCTGTTCATCGACGTCGCTGTGACTGCCGAACAATCCCTCCTTCAAGGGGGAGGTGCGTTCGGCGTCACAGCGGCGTCACAAAACGGCCACCCAATAGAAGAGGAGGGGAGGAGATGGGCGGCTGGAACATGCCGCCAACCTCCTTCCTTCCTCCTTTCCGAAGGACGCAGGTAGGATGATGTTTGTCATCCCTGCGGTGTCACACACAGCGATGTGTGGTGCCGCAGGAATGACGAACAACCTGCGGAATGAAACACCAACGACATTATGATTAGGAGCGACTTGTCAACGATCAACGATTTTTGCCGTTTTTGCGATCGTTAATCGTCACTCCTAGCTTTCACACGCTGCGATGTCGCTAACGACGCCGGATGTGCATCACAAACACCGTGACCCCGACGATATATCGTTAGCGATGTCGCAGCGTGTAAAGCACCTTTTAATACCATGGCACAGCAATGCCTTAAACAATGGAGTCCTGGGTTCAGATCCCACCAATATGTACAAGGAGTTTTGTATGTTCTCCCCTTGCTTATTTGCTTATGTGTTACCATGTGTTGCTTATATTTTACTCTGGCTGCTTTTCCTCTTATAAAGCTTAATCTTAATAATTGTCATAACTTTAACTGTTTTCAATATTATGGCTGATCAGTGTATATAATAATAAAAAAAATATATATATATTATGTATATGTGTTGCTTGAAAGTTTGTGAACCCTTCAGAATTTTTCATATTTGTGCATAGATTTGACCTCAAACTTCTTCAAATTCTCAGAGTTCCTGTAAAAATAGACTTTGGTGTTTGTATTTTTTCTTTTTTTTCTTTTGTGGAAAATGATCCGATATCACATGACTGTGAGTTGCAAAAGTATGTGAACCTTTAGGGTATGTGCCCACAATCAGGACTCACTGCGTCCTTTATGCAGCGGGTCCTGACCTGCGGGACCGCGCGTCTCCTCCGCAGGAGAACTCAGGAGACTGCAGCTGACTGTGCCCACAATCAGGGTTCAGTGCGCTGCGGTCTCCTGCTTATGTTCTCCCTACGGAGGACGCATGCGAATCTGCAGCAAACAATTGACATGCTGTGGTCTGGAAAGACGCTCCGCAGGTCACTGTTTCCCACGGAAAAAACAAGCACAGTGGGCACGGGATTTCTAGAAATCCCGTCCACTATGCTTGTACTGTACAACGCAGCGTTTTGGACACAGCTGAAGCATGCTGCGGGCAAAACGCTGCAAACACTGATCGTGGGCACGCACCCTTAGAGTAAACAGAAAATTTGAAATTCGTCTGGTGTGTTCAATCAATGGAATGATAATCAGGTGTGAGTGACATGTTTAAATTAAGGCCACTTTCATACTGCGTTCTGATCTCCAATCAGTGGTCCCGTCGGGGCTTCCGTTTGAACCCCACCGCAAAACTTGTTTCGGACACATGCACCGATAGGGTCATTGACCATAATGGTGTAGTCGGAGTCACCATGTACGGTCGTGCACCATTTTTTTGAGTATACTACATCCGGATATGTTTCCTGAAAGCACATACTCCCGAAAATGGTGCATGACAGAGCACACGGTCACTTCATCTGCTCCATTTTAGTCAATGGTTCAGTCGGCGCATGCGTCCGAAACACGTTTTGCAGGAAGGGGGGTTCGGACGGAAGCTCCGACGGACCACTGATCGTAGTTTGGAACGCAGTGTAAGGCAGATTAACAAAGAGCTATCAAACTCTGATCTTCGCAACATTGTTTCTGGAAGTGTATCATAAAACGAACAAAAGATTTCAATGAACCTCCGAAGAACAGTTGTTAAATTTTTTTTCATGCTGGAAATTGTATCAAAACTATCTTTAGAGAGTTTGAACTTCCAACTTCCTCCATTGTGTACAAGTGGAGGAAAATTAACACCATCCTTACCCTTCCCAAGAATGGTCAAATAACAAATGACTCCAAAAGCAAATTGTATAATAGCGTCTGTAAGGTCAGAAAGGAACCCCAAAAGTTGGTGCAAGTTGATTTTCATATCCCATTCCATTGGACACAACAGTGGTCTGTGGCTACTGCACGGGAAGAAGTACTACTTTTTAACTCCTGGTATCCGTGTCTCTTATTTTCATTAGCCATTCTGGTGCAGTGTCACTTGTGCTTCACTCCACAATGATAATTTTGTTCCAGGTTGACTAATCAAAAGGAGAGGTGTGTATGACTGCAGATAAGAGGTGGTACTCCCTTTCACTTGTGGTGGTCACAGACCACTGTCATGGCCGATTAAATTGGACATGCAAATTAGTTTCCACCAACTCTAGTAAGCACTGATCAGCTAAAAGCATCTCTCACATCAGGAAATGTTTCTGTTCATGAGTCTGCTTTTGAGAGGACCCTGAACAGCTATGGCGTACATGGCAAGATTGGAAGGAGAAAGTCCCTGATCTCCAAAAAGAACATTGCTGCCCATCTGCAGTTTGCTAAAGATCACTTTGACAAGTCAGAAGACTGTTGGAACAATGTTTTGATAACGAATGAGACAAAAATAGAACTTTTTTGGTTTAAATGAGGAATACTATGTTCGGAGAAAGAAACACCACATTACAGTATAAAAGCCACATCCGTGAAATGATGGTTTGGGCCTGTTTTGCTGTATCAGGGACTGCTTGTCTTCCTAACATTTTAATGGAAAAATCAATTCTAAATTATTCCAGCCAATTAAAAAGGAAAATGTTAGGACATCTGGCCATAAGTTGTATCTCAAGGGATTGCGGGAAGACACTGACCCAAGGCACAAAAGTCCTTGTACAAAATACTGATTACAGAAGAATAAAGGGAATGTTTAGTAATGGCCACATCAAAGTCTTTACCTTATTCCAGCAGTTCATCTGGGCAATCCACCAGGATAACAGCTGAAGCTGTATCATAGAAGGGAATAGCCTAAAATTGCTTGAAGCCAATGTGCTGGACTAATCCTCAATAAAAGGAAATGTGAATATGATCATGACACTTCACTCAAACTCTGATCAGAGCGTGAGCTGAGTGTCATTTACTGTGCTCCAATTGTCTTGCTTACAAGAACCGGAGCAAGATGAGGAGGAGATGGAGAACTTAATTTCTGCATTCTGTATCCACGTAAATCACACTGCACTTGGATGACATTCCAGTGCAGTCCGATTTTTCACACGCACCCATAGACTTCTCTGGGTGCGCACCATCTTGTATACGCTGCCAATCGCAGCATACTGCGTATAGTTTCTTTTCTTTTCATCACATGCCGAATCAGCATAAAAAGAAACGCTGTCCAACACTGCCTCATAGTATAAGATTGGAGCGAGTTCTATCGATAAAACATCAGACATTATTATTATTATAGCCCCACTTATAACATTGCACTTTACAAGTGAAGCGGGTATACATAAAAAAACAAGAGCAATAATCATGGACAATACCAAACAGACTGGTATAGGAGAAGAGAGGACCCTGCCCGTGAGGGCTCACAGTCTACAGAGAATGGGTGAGGATACACAGTAGGTGGGGGCAGAGCTGGTTGCGCAGTGGTATAGTGGACTCAGAATATTGTAGGCTTGTCGGAAGACGAGGGTCTTCAGGTTCCTTTTGAAGTTATCCACTGTAGGTGAGAGTCTGATATGTTGCGGTAGAGCATTTTAGAGTATGAGGGAGGCACGTGAGAAGTGTTGTATGTGATTATGATGTGATGGCACTCGTCCGAGTTATACGCTCATGTAAGCTTGGCCTAAGACCAGAATACATGTTAAACTAGACCAAACTCTTTAACACAAGAAAATATATAGCCGCTAGCAGCCTAGAGAATAGGGGGGAGATTAGGTGTTTGTGGAAGGATGGTAACTATTTTTCAATGCATTTCCCAGCCAGTTAAGACTAAGGATGAGTGGCCACGACCCGTAAACATTGCATTCTAGATGCAGTGCCAGCACTCCTGCGGAGACACGACTGTTCTCTGTAGGAGAATGCAGTGTTCGTACCCACGATCCGGGTTCTGGGAACTGCTGACTTTCGCTGTGTTTTCCCCGCAGAGAACACTCGCGTCTCCACAAGCATAAATTGATATGCTGCGGCTCAGAAAGCCGCACCACAGGTCAGTTTTCGCTGTGGAAAAAAGCAAAGTGCATGGTATTTCTATATATCCCATTCACTATACTTCTACTGTACAACGAAAAATACGCTGCGTCCAAAACTCTGCTAATCCTGTCTGTGGGATCCCGGACGAAAGGTATAAATTGCTTGCCATACAGAGAGGTGGAGTTGCACTTGCCCTAATAAATCAAAAATATAGCAAACGGTGGAGGAAAGTGTTTGGCGATAACCAAACGAAAATTTCACACTACATTTTGCCAATTGTTTGGGGTTTTTTAATCTCATCGGTGTTTTTCACAGATTTATGTTAATTTTAAAGTATATAATAAAATCTAGGAAAGTCTGTACATAAAGCTGTTATGCTTGTGTTTGTGGTATCAGTGATCGCATGCTCTTTTGGTTTGTGGAGTTTTTTTTCACTACACTTTCCTTTAATACTGGAAAAATGTGAATACGTTTTATTATATTTATACGTTCTACTCGAGGAAAAAATAAAGAAGTATTATATACAGTATATCATATGTGTATATAAACATCTAGCCTACAATATGTTTTTGGGGTCAGATTGGCACTATAGAATAATCTATACCGTTTTGCATAGATCTGACAGCTGGATGTTTAGTCCTCACATAATGCATCGGGTCAAGAAATCTGCTGAAATCTTCACAGGGCTGCCAGTCTCCACATTTCACCAAACAGTCCATTACGCTGGATTTTTACATCCTCTCGTTATAGGTTTAGACGTTTTTGCTTCTTTTCCTGTTTGGGAACCGGAGAAGGTACACGAGGCTGGGAATGTGCTGCATTTCATAGAAACCGGGGTGGAGCTATTCAGGGAAAATCTATTAAGTTTTCAGCATGTAGACCATTTCTTACCAACTGGGATTTTTTTTCCAGGCACATTTTTTGTAGTTCATCCATTTGTATACTGCTGAGCGAGTATTTTATTCTAGGCAGCTTGGAAGACGTTCAGGCTCTTTTGAACCTGTGCCGTGTATGCTGTGCTCAGGCTGCACTGGCGTTAACACATTGTAAGTCTCATTTTATAATTTTACATAGTTTCATAGCTGATCAGCTCTGTTTGACCTATCGTCACACTACATCCGATAACACTGATTTTAACCTCGAGCGTGCCTGAGCACAGCGATGCTCTTTCAAGTGGTTAGCATACGTAAAGCCTCCAAAGGCCAGAGTCACACTTGCAAGTGTCTCGTGCGAGTATCGCATTGCATCACCCGGCACGGCCTGATGCTCTCTGGACAGGAGCGTCTCAGCTGCATAGAAATACATGCAGCCGACCCGCTCCTATGAGGAGAGTGTGCGACCCTGCCGGGTGATGCGATGCGAGACTCGCTGGAGGCACTCGCAAGTGTGACTGACTCCAACCAAACTTGACCTTTTTTTTTTTTTATTTTTTTTTTAATTTATTTTATTTCTTTTTTTGTAAAATCAGTGTTCAGTACAAACTCCAAACTTTACTGTTTAGGTTCGCTTATTTCTGTATATAATGATCTTCAAACCCTGTTTAGGATAGGGTGAGATTTACTAAGATCCATCCATACCGCAAGAAAGGCATTATGTTGCATTACTTTCTTATATTGTACTCCTATCATTGACCATGCTACATTATTAATACAAGGTCAAATGCAGTGTGTATTTGGGCATTCCATTTAGAAAGTCATATATTGCAAGATCAGATGTTGTACAGCTGAAATATCTTCCCGAGACCTAATGCTGACAAGCTAACATTATGTCTAAAGTGGTGTGCCCGGCAATGAACAGGGTATGTATTGTAAAAAATGCATGATGTGGTTACATTATTAAAGCTTGGATTTTATTAGAGCTGGACTGAGTGGTGTTTCTTCAGCATAAATAATAAATTGATCAGTGCTAGCAGAGCTACCTCAGACGTCTCTAGCAGCCAAGTCTGTTAACGGTGCTTGTCAAGTCTCGAATAGTAACCTCAGAAAACCTTTGAACAAAGGTTTTCACTCTGCATAGCAAAACTGAGATGACTTCGGACATGTCTAAAGTCATGAAGTCTTCATTTGATACCTGGTCAGGACATGGAGCATAAAGTGGTATTCTGTAAATGGCAAGACGTTCTATCTTTGAGTCGTCCTACTCAAGATATCGGGACAAGTCTCTAGTATGACCGTATTGGAGGGTGATGACTATTGTAGCTTAGTACATGCATGCTGTGGTCACCATAAACACTAGATATTCTGCTCGTATAGCTCAGTACAGTCCAGTATGAATAGCAAACGTAGCTTACTTTATTGACCAGAGCCTTCCTTCTCAAGCTTTTCAGAAAAATCCAGATTACCGCATACCTTTTCAAGCTCACACCTTTTACTGCCAGAAAACGTCTTACCAAGAGTGCTTCTGTAGTTTACCAGACTTATTACATCACACAATAAGGGGCTATGGCCTAGTTCAGTTTCTGTCTGAACACTGAATTCCACTTTTGTGGCCTGAGTCCGGTGATTGGCAGGGCACATTATCAGATGTATCTTTATCGCACTATTCCAGTCAGATCTGAGTAGTCAGCATACCATATAACTGGGTCGTTATCGCTGCCAGTACTGATGTAGACCACCTGCGTGTCCTCTACTGGGTTCACAAAGGTGCAAGTGGCTGAGAATGCCTCAATTTATTGCTTTAAAAAACATTACTGCACCTGCAGTTTCCAATATTGTTCTTCCATTGGTAGTTTTAAAGTGCTTTTTGAAAAAAAAAAAAACATAGCAACTTGGCAAATTACCGTATGTCTTATTAAAAATCCTCTCCATTCTTAAAAACAGATGGATTTTTAATTCCATCTTTGCTCAGGTTACCGGCTACTGCTACAGTCTATCGGAGGTGGCCAGTCTACTAGGCAAATACTAAGTGTTTTCAAACTCTATAGCACAGAGTTTGCAATCGCCGCTTCTGTGCTTTTCTGATGCTGAAGGGCAGTGTTTTATTATGGGGGGGATTCGACATTATCAAAATTCTCCTGAGCATCACAAGTCTCTTTAAAACTTGTCCTTTTAAGTGAACCTGAGATATATACACTATTAACCTGAAGAAATTTCAGCGGTGGATGTTATGCTCCCCGGTACTGACTGACAACCAGCTCAACATTAGAGATGGCTGTCAGTCAGTGCCGGGGCCATGGTTACAGATGCTGCTCACCATTCACTGAGTGATGACCGAAGACACACCAGCGCCGCCCCTATGACTGAAAGCCCGAGGCTGCTGGGAATAATGAAGTTCTGGCACTCTATGCGGGTGGCTTCAGAGCCACAGGTTCTTTTAAATGGGCAAATATTGAGGTCCCACATCATGGCAATCTGTAAATAATAATAATAATCATTTTATGTAGCACCAACATATTTTGCAGCACTTTACAATTAAGCAAGCACATGTACAGACAATAACAAAACGAAGTCACACATAGTTCACCAGTTACTGCAGGAGTGCGGACCCTGCTCACAAGCTATAAAGAAACGGGGTGGACATAATAGGTAAGAAGTGCCTGTTCTTTCTGTTGCAGCCATCATTCTAATAAATAGGGGTTTCCTATAAGACTATGTGCAAACCTCGCAGACAGTCTACACCCAACGCTGTGTGTTCTGGCAGGAAAAATGCTGCTCGAGAAAACTTGTCTTTTTGTTATGCGTGTGTTTTGTTTGTTTGGTTTTTTTTTTTCTTCAATGCTGAAAACGCAGTAAACAATACAGAAAAAAATTGATATGCTGCAGATTTCTGCAAAGAAAAAATCCTGAACATGTGCACAGCACTTCAGAATTGTCAGACTTTGCTGGCATCAGGATATCCTTCGCAGATTTCTGAAAATTTGCAAGGAAAAATGCACTGTGTGCACACAGCCTTAAGCTGCATGATCTGATCATCAGCCAGTGTCTATGTGCAGGTCTCATGATGTTTTTACTCCCTTTTATAATGCCAATGTTTGCAGCAGATCCCTTATTAATACTGTAGCATCCAGAAATGATTTAACAAAATGTTGCCCAGGAAAACAAAGTAGTATAGGAAGCAGTGTGCTTGTATAGAATGGCTAGCGATGGACTTGTCTCACATCGTGCATCTGACGCTTTGTTTGTGTGACTGACATACTGAATAAACTGTTACGTAGTTAGTATTTCTGGTCAGTCTCTACAGTCCTGGATTAATATACAAAGGGGCTTTATTCTATGTTGTTGGCATTTGCATCAATAAACAATATACGGATTCATATAGCTAAGCTCCGTAGTACTGACCGGCTGGTGTTGTAGCCAGTTAGTCCACTGCTATTGAGGTTTGTTAATGCGGTGAATGAATTTGTCAAATCGCTACAATTATTTCTTAATCATGGACTTTTAACTTTAAGATATTGCAACAAGTCCAAGATATTAACCTAAGACAATATTTTGGAGTTTGTTTGTTCTCACCGTGTTTGCATGAGTTTTATGTTTTATCCAGCTGTTCTGTCTGATGTGTCTCCACACTCCAAAAACATACCGATGGGTTCTTCAGTTTCTTGTGATGGCCCTTTTTGTGTGTCTGAGAAGGATATTGTAGCTTGTGAGCGCACTTAGTGACCAGGACAGGTGTGAAGTAAGGTTGCTTTCACACTATGTTTTTTTTTAACATGCGTCATGAACGTTTTTTTGCTGTAAAAGTGGATCCTGTTTTTACAAAGAAAAACACATGCAAACGCATGTGTTATTTTGCAGGATCCTGTCACTTGAAGTTTATGGGCGGGCATTTAAGTCATGTGATCGGGAGTGAGGGGAACTGAACGTGATAGACTGGGAGACGGCATCTGACAGCTGCGGACGCTGGTAACCAAGGTAAACATCGGGTAACTAAGCAAAGCGCTTTGCTTGGTTACCCGATATTTATTATGAGCGTCCACCGCTCTCAGGCGGGGGAGAAAGAGAGGAGAGAGAGAGAGAGAGAGGGAGGAGGAGAGAGAGACTGATCATGCCAGGCTGGTTTCTGGGCATGCTCAGTAGAGCAAGCAGGATCCTGTCTATCAGCATGCCAGCGTTCACATGCGTTTGCGTGCAGTATAGTCAGGATCCAGTGAAAAACAGTATTTGGACGCAGCTCAAAAACGCTACAAGTAGCGTTTTTGAAAAAAGTTAAACTGCAAGTTGCTTGATCCTCACTATAACGCACGCAAACGCATGTGAACGCATGTTGATGCTAGTCCATTGTAAATGCATTGAAATTAAAACGCATTTGCACTGGATCCGTTTTTGCGTTAAAAACCGTTCATGACGCATGTTAAAAAAACGTAGTGTGAAAGCAGACTAAGACAACAGGCTACGCAGTTGTCTTAGTTGGTTTTGGTTTAGGCAAAGGAAGTTAATCGGTTTAGTTTAAAAAAAAAAAAAATAATTGGATGTATAATGTTGATTGCAATTGCACCTGAAATGTTTTGCATAAAGCCAGGTATGTGTTTACCTTGGTGATGCTCAGGGAGAGTGAGCAGCAGGCCCAGGACAAAGCGTGGGCGCGTCTATCCGTCTGAAGCCCCAGGGAGTGAATCTTAGAGAGATGCATGTGGTGGCTGGGGACATTGTGTCCAAATGATGTCTCGGGTAGAGTGTGTCTCTAAAGGTGGTTGCCTGTGTCAACTGAGACAGAAAGTCTGTGTGATTGAAGTCTGCTGGGAGGAAACCAGCAAAGGTGAAGCATACTGGCCTTGGTGTGGGGCCTGAACTACAGCTGAAAGCTGGATATTGACTGTACGGGTGAGCCTACATATGTAAAGTGGGGGCACATGGCGATAATCTCGGGCGATGGATTTCCTCTAGTAAGTGCCCTGGCCCCACTTACCTGGAAAAGTGTTGTGGCTCTAACTGAGTGAGTGGGCTTTAGGACTTCGGTTTGTATGCACCTGTAGGTCGCATGCTGCCATTGGCATGAACTGGCCAGGACAAGTTGACAGAGGTCAAGGAAGAAGATCACTGGTTCTTCATAAACAAGATTTTACTGAACAGTCTTTGGTGGAAGACCAAGCACAATACATAGCGGGCACATAGCTTATTGGATGTTTCCTTTATACAAGGTAGCACAAGACACAGTTCCCCACTGTACACGTTAGATGTTACTTTCCCAGTTATTCCCAGACCTTCTGCTACAACCCACTTAAGCACAAGAGTACCCTTCATGAAAGGCCCTCTAGGCCACACATGGCTCTACATTCTTCCAACAACAGGGAGTAAGCGATTGTTTCTGGCTCTGCTGCCCAGGACTGCATTCTCATCTCACGTTCATCACCATGTTGGCCCATTTCTTTTCAGCTGTAAGCTACCTGTGGCCTGCTGCTAATCATCGAAAGATTATACCCACAGATCACTTTCGCTCCTTGACCGGTCCCAGATTTCACTGTTAATCCAAGTTTGAACACCGCGGCCTGGCATTATTAAGTCCTTGGATATCTTTTTGTATCCCTTTCCTGTTTTACACAGTTCAACTATCTTTTCCCGTAGATCCGTTGACAAATCTTTTGCTTTCCCCATGACTCACAATCCAGAAACGTGAGTGGCTGGATAAAAGATGCAAGAGTCTGTCTGGCTCCCAGAAGCTTACTCAGCTTTTATGTAGACCCTGATTACAAACAAACAGGTCACAGGTGAGATGTTACCTTATTAGCCATTCAAACCCATTTGTGTCAATCTCTGTGCATGTTATCAGGCCAAAATCACCAGGGTATGGGAACTTTTGATCAGGATCATTTGGATGTTTTTGGTTGTCATTATGGGTTAAAAAGAGAAAACACAGTAATTTGACAATAAATAGATTCACCCAATATTCTCTGAAAAAAAAATAAAAAAAAAAAAATCTGCCGGGGTATGTAAACTTTGAGCAACAGTGAAGTATGTGGTGGCTCTACATATCATGGTATGGCAGCTATAGATACATTTGAAAACAGAGTCCAGCGTGTGGGGGCTCTAGATCTTGACATTGGTTCTCTGACCAATTACTTACTGTAATCCTTTACTAGTCTCCCCTTGTTAAAGCTGGGTTTACACACTGCAACATCGCAAAGGACATCGCTGTAACGTCACCGGTTTGGTGACGCAATAGCGACCTCCCTAAGTCTCTGCTAAGTCTCTGGTGAGCTGTCAAACAGGCAAACCTGGCCAACAACTCAACAGCGATCCGGACCTGCAGAGCGACCTAGCTGGTTGTTGGGGACGTTGATAAGCAGCCTTTTGAAAGGGAAGTTGCTAACAAAGTTGCTGCAAAGTCTTCACACACTGAAACTTCATGCTGCACAGCGGGAAACAAAGGACCTAGGAATGGTCCTGAACGATTTGTAACGATTACAACTTCACAGCAGGGGCCGGGTCGCTGATAAGTTTCACACACTGCAACATCGCAAACAACATCGCTATTGCGTCACAAAACCGGTGACGTTACAGCGATGTCGTTTGAGATGTTGCAGTGTGTAAACCCAGCTTTAGTCTTGTAAGTCAGACTGGATCACAGTTGGAAAGTTTTTTGTTTGTTTGTTTTTTTTTTAGGGGGGGGGAGGGGAAATTTGTTTTTGTTTTCCATACTGTGCTATAAATAGAATCTCTACTATTTGGATGTTTTTGATCCTTGGAAGTCAGCCATATACTCGTAATTCATGTTATAGAGTTACTTGTCTGTATTCTTTTATTCATCAGTCCTATTTCTATTTAGTGGTTATAAGCAAAGTGACCAAGTACTTTCCTAGCACACACCTTCTAGTACAAATACCAGGCTGCACGTTAGATGACATGGTTTAATTGTTGTGATCACTAGTGTTTGAGGATTGGTGGAGGTCTCCGGTAAATTATTCACTTTTTAGTTATTGTTTTTTTGGTATGTGTTGTTTTTTGTTTGTTTTGTGTGCTTTTGTTTTTGCTTTCTCTAATTCTGTGACTAAAGATAATAACAAAATGTTCTGAGAAATCTGATGAATTTCTTTTGTCTTGGTCATTGAACTTCATAGCTCATTATTTTAAATGGACAATATTAGGCTAAAATAGGCAGCTTTTAATATAGCATTTATAAACTGATACATTATGGGATGTGTGGATGTGCATTGATGTAGCTGTTTAAAGGGTTTTTATCATGTTTTGAAGGTTATCACTAAAAAATAAAATGGCTCCTTTGTCAGGACTTGTGGATTTTAAGCAATTAGAGCCCCAGTGATCAATACATATCACTAGTGATGAGCGAGCACTACCATGCTCATTACTCGTAACCAGAACTTGCATTCTTGGATGGGCGCGACTCAAGTACCCAAGTATAATGGAAGTCAATGAGGAACGCAGGTATTATTCTAGGAAATCTTCTGGAAAAATGCTAGAGTTCCCTATTGACTTCCATTATACTTGAGTCTTGCCATCCGAGCGTCCAACTGCTGGTTACGAGTACTGAACATGGTAGTGCTCATCACTAATTATCACCCATTAATGGGATAGAAGATAATTTATCATCTTAGTACAAACCTGGGAAAAAAAATAAAATCTATCCTTTTTAATAGGATTGACTTGTAAGTGGTCACACCTTAAGGCCATGTGCACAAGTTGAGTATTTGGCAATTTTATTTTTTTTACCCTCAGTATATGTGGCAAAACCAGGAGTGGGTAAAAAATACAGAAGGGATGACATTTCTATTATACTTTTTCCTCTGATTGTTCCACTACTTTTGGCTACAAATGCTGAGGTAAAAAACCCACCAAATACTCAACGTGTGCACGTGGCCTAATGGTTCTGTGGTTTCATAGGAAAGTGGCCTACAGGGTGAAACTTTGTTAAAATAAGAAGGCAGGCATTACTTCCCTGCTGAAGCCCTTGCCGCTTCATTCCCTCCTCGCTGCTACTCCCTGCTCGTGTTTGATTGCAGTGGTCACGTATCATAACAATCACTGGACTCTTTTTTTTTTTTTTTTTTTTGAGATAGAGCATACAAGCCCTGTGCAGCCCTTTAACCCCTTTACGACCGCCGATACGCCTTTTAACGGCGGTAAATAAGGGTACTTTTTCCGATCCGCCGCTTTTTAACGGCGGTCGGAAAAAAGGGTCTAGCGCCCCCCAGAGTCAGAAAATTTCCGGGGTCTCAGCTGCCGGGGGTAGCTGAGACCCTGGAGATCATGATTCGGGCCGGTTTTTCCGGTCCCCGCTCACCTGATGACCGGTATACACCGTATACCGATCATCAAGTTATAGTAAATGACCGCGCCGGTAAAAAATGATTTATCTCCCATCTGGCATGATCAAACATGCCAGATGGGAGATAAATCTTTTTCCCGGTTCCCTCCGGTCCCCCGGTGTCCCCAAAGTGCCCCCCCCCGAACCCCAACCCCCTCCCGAAAATCCAAGATGGCCGCGCGCACCGGCGATCACAGCAGCGCGCCGGCCGCATTTACACTGTTCCTATGGTTTCTGTCGTATGTGCCATAACACATACGACAGAAACCTGCTCCCCAGGCCCTGCCGGGTCCCCCCCTATCCCCCCGGTGTTCCCCGGTGTCCCCCGGTGTCATACATACCTGTCGCAGCTCTGATCCCCCGCGGCCCCCTCCTCCGGCTCCTTCTCTGCAGACTCCGGTCACATGAGCAGAGCGCAGCTGTCAGCTTCCTGTGTTCAGGACGCTGGCTGCTCGCACTCTGCAGCTGTGACCCAGGGAGGGTGGGTGCAGATTCTTTGCACCCACTCTCCTCAAATGGAGGGTCTGCCCTCCTAGAAAATGGGGGATACGTTCCCTGAACGTGTCCCCCATATTCTAGAAGGTCCAGAGGCGACGTGGGACATCCAAATGGATTATTGTGGATTTTTTTTTTTCTTTTCAATAAATTGGTCAATCAGGGAATGTTTGGGGGAGTGTTTTTTCAAATAAATTTTTTTTTGTTGTCAATTTTTTTTTTATTACTGTCAATTAGTTATGTCGGGTATCTGATAGACGCCGTGACATAACTAATTGCTGGGCTTGATGCCAGGTGACATTACACACCTGGTATCAACCCCATTCATTACCCCGTTAGCCAACGCACCAGGGCGCGGGATGAGCTGGGGCGAAGCGCCAGAATTGGCGCATCTAATGGATGCGCCACTTCTGGGGCGGCTGCGGCCTGCTATTTTTAGGCTGGGAAGAGTCCAATAACCGTGGCTCTTCCCATCCTGAGAATACCAGACCCCAGCTGTCAGCTTCACCTTGGCTGGTGATCTAATTTGGGGGGACCCCACGTTTGTTTTTTTTTTTTAATTATTTATTTATAAATAATTAAAAAAAAAAACAGCTTGGGGAGCCCTCCAAATTGATCACCAGACAAGATGAAGCTGTCAGCTGTGGTTTGCAGGCTACAGCTGTCTGCTTTACCCTAGCTGGCTATCAAAAATAGGGGGGACCCCACGTCATTTATTTTAATTCTTTTTTTTTTTTTTGGGCTAAATACAAGGCTAGGCATCCTTTAGTGTCACATGAAAGGCAGGTAAGGGGAGCTTCCTCGTTCCTGCGGCGTCACACATAGCGATGTGTGCTGCCGCAGGAGCGACGAACTACATCGTTACTGCTGCAGTAACGATAATCGAGAATGGACCCCCATGTCACCGATGAGCGATTTTGCACGTTTTTGCAACGATGCAAAATCGCTCATCGGTGTCACACGCAGCAACATCGCTAATGCGGCCGGATGTGCGTCACCAATTCCGTGACCCTAACGACTCCGCATTAGCGATGTCGCAGCATGTAAAGCCCCCTTAACAGTGAGAAATTTTTTGATACAGCAACAGTTTTGTGAAGTACCTGTGGATTCAAAATGTTTACTATACTCCTGAATAAAATCCTTGAGGGGTCCAGTTTCCAAAATGAGGTCACTTGTGGGGGGTTTCTGATGTATAGGTGCCCAAGGGGCCCTGCTAATGTGACATGGTGCACGCAATTTACTTCAACTTTTCCAAAATTCAAATGGTGCTCCTTCCATTCCAAGCCCTCCCATTTATCCAAACAAAGGTTTTTGGCCACATGTGTGGTATCCCTGCGCTCACAAGAAATTAGATAACAACCTGTGGGGTACACGTTTTGTTGTTGCCTCTTGAAAAAGTGAAAAATGTGTCGCTAAATCAACATTTTTGTGAAAAAAATGAAAATTTCAATATGGCAACCTAAGCTTATCAAATTCTGTGAAGTATTCGTGGATTCAAAATGCTCAATATACACCTAGATTAAAGCCTTGAGGGGTCTTATTTCCAGAATGGGGTCACTTGTGGGGGACCTCCACTGCTTAGGCACCTCAGGGGTTCTCCTAATGCAACATGGCGTCCGCTATTGATTCCAGCCAATTTTGCAGTCAAATTGCACTCCTTCTCTTCTGAGCCCTGTAGTGTGCCCAAACAGTTGATTTCCACCACATACAAGATATCAACAAACTCAGGAGAAATTGCGCAATAAATTTCATGGTGATTTTTTTCCTGTTACCCTTGTGAAAAAAAAAGCTACCTGGTTGAAGTAACAATTTTGTGGTAAAATTTTATTTTTTTATTTTCATGGCTCAACGTTATAAACTTCTGTAAAGCACCTGGGGGTTCAGGGTACTCACCAAACATCAAGATAAATTCCTTGAGGGGCCTAGTTTCCAATATGGGGTCACTTGTGGTGTTTTTTTGCTGTTTACGTACCTTAGGGGTCCTCCAAATGTGACATGGTGCCCGCAATCTTTTTCAGCCAAATTTCCTTTCCAAAATTCAAATATTGCTCCTTCCGTTCCAAGCCCTCCCATTTCTCCAAACAAAGGTTTCAGACCACAAGTGAGGTATCACCGCGCTCATAAAAAAGTGGGTAACAAACATTGGGGTCACATTTTTGGAATTACCTCTTGAAAAAGTGAAAAAATTGATGCTAAAGCAACATTTTTGAGAAAAAAATGAAAATTTTCAATGTGACAACGTAACGTTATCAAAATCTGTGAAGTACCTGTGGATCCAAAATGCTCACTATACCCCTAGATAGAAGCCTTAAGGGGTCTAGTTTCCAAAATGGTGTCACTTGTAAGGGGTTTCTGCTGTTTAGGTACCTTGGCGGACATGTAAATGCAACATGGTGCCCGCAATCTATTTCAGCCAAATTTGCTTTCCAAAATTCAAATATTGCTCCTTCTGTTCTGTTCCGAGCCCTCCCATTTGTCCAAACAAAGGTTTCTGACCACATGTGGGGTATCGGCGCGTTCATAAGAAAGTGGGTAACAAGTTTTGGGGTTCATTTTGTTGTGTTATTTCTTCTAAAAGTGAACAAATTTGGGGTAGAGCAACATTTTAGGTAAAATTTTATTTTTTGCTTTTTTTCATTCCACTTTGCTTTAGTTCCTGTGAAGCACCTGAAGGGTTAATAAACTTCTTGGATGTGGTTTTGAGTACTTTGAGGCGTGCTGTTTTGAGAATGGTGTCACTTTTAGGTATTTTCTGTCACTTAGGCCTCTCAAAGTCACTTCAAATGTGATGTGGTCCCTAAAAAAATGGTTTTGTGAATTTTGTTGAAAAAATGGGAAATTGCTGATGAACTTTGACCCCTTCTAACTTCCTAACCCCAAAACATTTTGTTTCAGAAATTGCGCTAATGTAAAGTAGACATGTGGGAAATGTTATTTATTAACTGTTTTGTGTGACATAACTCTCTGGGTTAAGGGCATAAAAATTAAAAGTTTGAAAATTGCAAAATTTTCAAAATTTTCATCAAATTTCCGATTTTTTCACAAATAAAAGCAAAAAATATCGTTCTAAATTTATAACTATCATGAAGTACAATATGTCACGAAAAAACAATGTCAGAATCACCGGGATCCGTTGAAGCGTTCCAGAGTTATGACCTCATAAAGTGACACTGGTCAGAATTGCAAAAAATGGCCTGGTCATTAAGTACAAAACTGGCTTCGTCCTTAAGGGGTTAAGGCCCGTTTCACACGTCAGTGAAAAACAGACGTTCTTCACTGATGTGTAAAACACGCACATGTCCCTCCGTGTTCCGTGATTCACGGCACACGTGGGTTGTCCATGTGCAATCCATGATTGCATATGGACATTACTCACCTGCCTTCACTGCTGCTGTCCATGGTGCTGATCTCCTCGGCTCTGCAGCATCCGCCCACTGCTCTCTGCAGCTACTTCCTGGTCGCCAGTTCCTGCTTTCATGAATATTCATGAGCCAGGCAGAAGCTGCTGAGAGCGGAGGCTGCACAGCGAATCACAGGCAAGGTAAGTTGAAAATATTTAATATGTCCGTGATTTTCTGGTACGTGTTTCACTGATCACACCATAGTGTGGTCCGTGGGTCATTAGTGATGCCAGAAAAAACACTGACTTGTCTCCGTGCAGAATCACGGCCACGCGTGTACGCTGCACGGAGACAAGTTCAGTGAAAAATCACTGATGTGTGAGCAGACCCATTGATTAT
This sequence comes from Anomaloglossus baeobatrachus, assembly GCF_048569485.1. Taxonomy (NCBI): domain Eukaryota; kingdom Metazoa; phylum Chordata; class Amphibia; order Anura; family Aromobatidae; genus Anomaloglossus; species Anomaloglossus baeobatrachus. Next base: position 476,071,140 of record NC_134356.1, read on the forward strand.
AATGGGTCTGCGTATGTCAGTGATTTTGGTACGTTTTAAAAAAAAAAAGCACAAATGTACCAGAATCACTGACGTGTGAAACGGGCCTAAGACTGATGGGCAACAGTAGAGGCAGTGCTGCAGCATGAAGTGCTTCAGTAGTTAAATGTTGCTTGTTTTGTTATCTTAAAGCAGATTCTACCCGTGAGCTATTAAAAAAAAAAAAAAAAAAAAAATAAAAAAAATAGAAATCTACTTCTTTACACTGACCACTAGGGCATTTTTTGGTTCTAACTTCATATTGTATCTTGAAATACACATGGACATTCACCATAATTATCAGACTCTCACCCTATATTTCATATTGAAGCATATAGTGAGCATGTGCAAATGTCACTGTGACGGCGGGAGGAGCAGCAGAGTCAGGTGTGACATCACCAGTTGTGATTGGTGGATCCTGTGTCATCAGCTATGTTACTTGTCTTTGAAATCCTGACTCTGCTGATAAGCAGCCTGCTGAATACTCCTCCTGAAAGCCTGGGAAGTATGAGTCTGATAAAAACCCAGTGGCAATGTGAAAATTGCAGGATTACCAATTTTGTTTTCTGATTACAGTTTGTGATTTGGAAAAACAAAACCAAAACATTGCTATAAATTTAAAAAACACATGGAACACAAAACCGTATTTAAAAAATAGGTCATCCTGTAAGGCTACTTTCACACATCCGGCTTGAGCCCTGCGGCTCAATCCGGCTGTGCAAGCTATGCAACGGATGCGGTGAAAACACCGCATCCTTTGCATAAGTTTTTCCCATGCGGCCCGCCCGGTTTTTGCCGCTTGCGGCATGCTACTGAGCATGCGCAGTGGCAAAAACCGCATGCGGCGGCCGGATGCGGTATTTGCCGCATCGCGCCGCATCCGGCCGCCATAGGCATGCATTGAGAGATACGCCAAATGCGGCGCGATGCGTTTTTTTTTGCCGCACGAAAAAACGTGCCAGGCAACGTTCCATCCGGCCGCCGCATCGGCTAAATCTGCCGCATGCGGCAAAAACCGGATGGAACGCAAGGCCATGCGGCACAATGCGGCACTAATTAAAGTCTATGCAGGAAAATCGCAACCGGCAGCAAAAAAAACCGGTTGCGATTTTCCTGCAAAGTGCCGGATTGTGCCGCAGAAGAAAAACCGGAGGTGTGAAAGTACCCTAACTAGGTCTTTTTTCAACCTAAGTAACTACCGTATGTAACAATAGCTTCCATTTAACAATTGTGCTACATTCTGTGTGCTTTTTGCCTAATAGCCAGGCTCACAGTTTGTGGCCTCCTCACTGTGCATGATGAGCCATACTTGAGCCATCAAGAACCATCCTAAAGTCTGTTCTGAATACAGCAGATTTATAAACTAAGACATTGGGGAATTCTGTCCTCCATAGTATTCTTCCCCTGGAGAAACGACTGGCAGATCTGCTTGAAATCTATACTATAGATAATATTGGATGAACAAATTGTTCTAATAAAATTAAATGCCGGCACGTCAGGAGAAATCATTTAAAGTCTCCTACAACTGTGACGGAGCTGTTGGCATTCTGTCTGAGTGTTATTAATTAGGACCTGTGCAGTGACTCAGTATTCCTCGAGGCATGTTCTGCTTATAAAGAATGACAACCTCGTGTCACACCCCTGATAGATGGTCACACCTTGTGTTCAGGTATGGTATTAGTATCATACACGTCGTTGACTCATAAAATGCTTATTGACTTCCTCTCTGAAATCGAACCGTAAAGTTCATTGGTTATTTTGTCAATATATGTTTTGGGTTTGGTTTTTTTTTTCATCCCAGAAGTTTTTCTGCCTAATTTTATTTCGTAAAGGGTTTTTGTTTCATAGAATGCATTTCAGTTGCTGCTTAAGGCTCTGTGCGCACCAGTGCATTTTACCCGCGGATTTGCCGCGGAAATTTCTTGAGAAATGTCTGCAATCTTTGTGCAGACATTTCCCAGCAAATTCTATGAGAAAAAAAAATAGCTGTGCGCACTGTGCGGATTTTTCTCATTAAATTTCCTTGAGAAGAATTTCTCGAGAAAATTTCTTGAGAAAATGAGCATGTCAATTCTTTTCCGCAGGTACCCTGCGGATTTCGGCAGTACAGCCTGCAAAATCCGCAGGGAACCACCCGCGGGAAAATCGCGGCAAATCCGCATGCGGATTTGGTGCGGATTTTTTCCGGAGGTCCGGAAATCTTTCACTCCCAGAAGTTTCTTAAGAAATTTTCCTGGGAGTGAAAGATTTCCGGACCTCCTGAAAAAATCCGCACCAAATCCGCATGCGGATTTGCCGCGGATTAGACGCGGAATATTCGCGAATTTGCCGCGATTTTCCCGCGGGTGGTTCCCTGCGAATTTTGCAGGCTGTACTGCCGAAATCCGCAGGGTACCTGCGGAAAAGAATTGACATGCTCATTTTCTCAAGAAATTTTCTCGAGAAATTCTTCTCAAGGAAATTTAATGAGAAAAATCCGCACAGTGCGCACAGCTATTTTTTTTTTTTTCTCATAGAATTTGCTGGGAAATGTCTGCACAAAGATTGCAGACATTTCTCAAGAAATTTCCGCTGCAAATCCGCGGGTAAATCCGCGGGTAAAATGCACTAGTGCGCACAGAACCTTAGGGTGCTTTACACGCTGCGACATCGCTAGCGATCTCGTTAGCGATATAACACGCCAGATTGCACATACGATTTGCTGAGATCACACATAGGTCATTTTTGTAGCGCCGGTCACATGTGCGATCTCGGCAGATCGTATGTGCGATCTGGCGTGTTACATCGCTAACGAGATCGCTAGCGATGTTGCAGCGTGTAAAGCACCCTTTAATCCTAAATGAAGGCCTGTCATATGTCTGGTCAATTAAAATATTCTGCAGGCAGTGTGAACACAGGTCCTCGGCACCATTAGGATGTGGGGCGGACATATCATTGGTGCTGCACAGGGGCCCAAGAGATAAGGGGGCCCATTTCGACCTCCAGAGCAGGTGGAATTGTGCATTTTGATGAGCTTGGGCTGCAAAGGGTCCATATATTGTTCTTTCAGAGGGACCCTGTTCTGATGGTGTTAGGATGTAAATGCCCAGTACGAAATAAATGCTGGCCACTGTGCCAGTGATCATGGAGGTATCATTCAACAATCCATGATCAGAGGGTTAGGACTTGTTTCACACTGCATTTTTTTCTGCACGTTTTTCAAAGGTACAAAATGATGCAGTTTACTAGCAAAGTGTATGAGATTTTCAGATCTCGTGCACGTGCTGCTTATTTTTAGCTTGCGGATTTGAACCATCAAAAAAAGCATTTGTTTTTTTATTTTTTATCAGCATGTCAAATATTTCCGTATTTCTGCAGCGTTTTTCGCCCATGCAAATAAATAAGAATGAGATACACGTAAAAATACATAAAAAATTAAAAAAAAACCTCAAACACGTATTTACTGCGTCCTTTTTCTTGCCAAAACTAATAGTGCAGAAAAATCTACTCCAAATATGCCTAAACCGATGTTCTCTGTAATTAAACTAATCTACTTTTAATTCGGGTCCTATACAAACCCCCTATCACTTGCAGCATGGACATTAACAAATGTGAGCAAAAATGCACCAATAAACCATAAAACCACACAAGCACACTATACACGTAGTGTAACACATTCTTCACCTTCCGCACAATGTTTTGTGACATGGTTGCATTGCTAGCATTATTCGTGGCCTCGTCTTACCACTTCAGGTTCTTCTTTTGAACCCTGAGGAGCAATGGAGGATTTCAGTTGATAAAGATTCACTTCCTCTTCACCAGCTCAGACTGATCATTAAGGGTACTTTCACACCTCCGTTTTTTCTTCTGCGGCACAATCCGGCACTTTGCAGGAAAATCGCAACCGGTTTTTTTTGCTGCCGGTTGCGATTTTCCTGCATAGACTTTAATTAGTGCCGCATTGTGCCGCATGGCCTTGCGTTCCATCCGGTTTTTGCCGCATGCGGCAGATTTAGCCGATGCGGCGGCCGGATGGAACGTTGCCTGGCACGTTTTTTCGTGCGGCAAAAAAAACCGCATCGCGCCGCATTCGGCCGATGCGGCGCATCTCTCAATGCATGCCTATGGCGGCCGGATGCGGCAAATACCGCATCCGGCCGCCGCATGCGGTTTTTGCCATCTGCGCATGCTCAGTAGCATGCCGCAAGCGGCAAAAACCGGGCGGGCCGCATGGGAAAAACTTATGCAAAGGATGCGGTGTTTTCACCGCATCCGTTGCATAGCTTGCACAGCCGGATTGAGCCGCAGGGCTCAAGCCGGATGTGTGAAAGTAGCCTAACCAGAACATTAATATATCTGTCTACTATTGTTTAGGATGAAACAAAACTATTGGAATGTCATCAAACAGTTAATTTTTTTCCTCTGCTACATAATTTCTAAGCACAATTAGTGGTCATCCTCTGCCTTTTGTGTTTTAAAGGGAACCTGTCACCAGGTTTTACCCTTTATGAGCTGCGGCCATCACCAGTAAGCTCTTATATACAGTATTCCAGAATACTGTATATTAGAGCCGAAATTGCGCTGTATAACGTAATAACGTAAAATACACCTTTTATAATACTCACCTGTGGACAAGTCCAGTCAAATGGGTGTCGCTGCTCTCGGTCCTGTGCCTCCACCATCTTGTGGGATCACCCGTCCTTCCCTGCTCTGTGTGCATGATACATCTTGAGTCATTCACACAGAGGCCGCCATTGCGCTCCTGTTGAGGGCAGATCAGAGTACTGTAATGCGCAGACGCGAGGAAAGGTCAAAGATCACCCGTGTATGCGCACTACAGTACTTTGCTCTGCCCTCAGCCAGGGCAGATCAAAGAGCGCATGCGCAGAAGTGCAATGGAGGCCTCTCTGTGTGAATGACGTAAGACACGTCATGCACACTGGGCTGGGCAGGAGGACGGCGACTGCACAAGATGGAGGAGGCGCCAGACCACGGGCCGTGACACCCATCGGACCAGATTGCCCCCTAGGTGAGTATTATAAAGGTGTTTTTTATGTTCTACAGAGCGGCCTGGGATCTTATATACAGCATACTGTATACAAGGGCTGACTGGTGGTGGCCGCAGCTCATAAGGGAAAAACCTGATGACAGGTTCCCTTTAAAAGTTAAAGGTGTTTTATGATTCTGGATATAACAAATGATTTTCATAAAGATATAGCTTGTGATTACGATATAACTGATGAAGGAAGCGAGGGGATCCAGCTACACGGATATGCTGACTTCTTTATTTGGATGAATGTAACACACCACACTTAGGATTAAAATTTCATGTTGGCGTATGTTCGCATTTACCGGGTACATGCAAACCTATGCCAACATGACATTTTAGTCTTATGTCCCTTGTGTTTCATACATCGAATAAAGAAGTCTGCGTGTCCGTGGTGCTGGATTCCCTTTTTCTTCCTCAGTTTCTTCCAAGAAAGTAGTGGTAGAGCTAATCCTCTGCACTACGGATAGCAAAGGATCTATCCCGGTGAGCTGGAACCTTTCTGTGCTTATTACGATATAATTCCTTAGCCTTATATATGTGACATTGACTACTTAGGCCATCGTCAGCACATTTAATAAAAGCTGCCTAGGCTATGCTTAGAGAGGACCTGTCACCACTCGAAAAATGTCTGTTTCTGAAAATATTCGCAATCCCTATGAAATAATAATAATTCTAGAGCATCTTTTGTTAGAACTAAACTTTGTTCCTTGTCTTTTATTTTTATTCTTTCTAGGGGTTAATAAAATGACAACTGGGTGTTACTAGTTGGGGATGTGGTGTGACCCTGCACGATATTACATTGCCCAATCAGTGCTGGCGGTGTCAGACTGTGTAGTGATACACCCCAACAAATGATACCCAATGTCGATCTATTCATATATTATTAGAAAGAATGAATCAGGAACAAAAGCATTTAGAATTCTAACAAAGAAAAGTCCAGAAATTTTGTTTCATGGGGAATACAAATATAGCTTTCTAATATAGGCATGTTCGGAAAAACTGACCAGTTCTATTGTACAATATACCGTACTATTTACCTGTCACGGGGTGCTATGCTGGCCCTAAGGCAGTGGGCCCTATGCTTTCCCTGACTTTGGAGGGACCCTTGATGGTAGGGAGGTCCAGGTCTCCACCATAGGCCTGGTCTCCTGTCCGGCCCTGTGCTAATACCCCCCCCATACCCCCAACCCTGTAATGGGCAGGACAAAAAGTAACTACCTCCCAGAGACACAGACAAGGGGATAAAACTGAATCACACTCACACTGCAAATAACCACAGAGGAGAGACAAAACGATACCGGAGGGAATAAACCAAAAGGGTAGGAGAAATTCACACCAGGGCACTCTCAAACAGCGCAGACAACAATTCGCTGGTCACCAACAAAAAAACTGCCTTGGATGCCGGAATTATCTTCGGCAGTCTCCCACTACACTCCTCAGCCTTAAATAGGCAGAGACCAGCTGGAGATACTAATCAGCAACCTGTCTCTCAGAAAAGTTGCACACTGCTCCAAAAAGATTAACTTTTAGGCTACTTTCACACATCAGTTTTTTTCCATCAGGTACAATCTGGAAAAAAACGGGTAAAACGGATCCGGTACCGCATCCGTTTTATCCCCATAGATTTGCATTGTTACCGGATTGTACCTGATGGCTTTGCGTTGCATCCGTTTTTTTCCAGATGCGGCAAAATTAATTAAAGCGGTGGCCGGAGGCAACGTATCTTGCAACGTTTTTTGTCCGGCAAAAAAAACGCATCGCGCCGGATCCAGCAAGATACGGCGTGTTTTACAATGGAAGCCTATGGACGCCGGATCCGGCGTAATGCGGTAAAAAAAACGGATGCGGCTGCTGGATCCATTTTTTTTAAACTGAGCATGCTCCAATGTAATTAAAAAAATGGATCCAGCAAAAAAACGGACGAAAAGGATGTAAAAAGGGATCCACCGGATCCGTTTTTTAACGGATACGGTATAACGGATCCGTTAAACGGATCCAGTGGATACGGTTTTCACCTTTTTTTCCGGATCCGTTGGATCAGGAAAAAAAAAGACTGTGCCTGAATACAGAAAACTGATGTGTGAAAGTAGCCTTACACGGATGGGAGCAGTGTAACAACTCAGTCGATGCCCAGTCAAGCTGAACACTTCAGAGAGTCCAAGCTGCATGTCGCAATGCAATTGCGTGTCTGCTCTGCAATGTGAATAGAGTACGACGCTGTAGTAGTACTCCACGTGTGTTGTGCTGGACAGCACATGACATAACCCCAATTTAGCAATTATAAATTTCTGATCTTGGGGTCTAAACACAGTTTAATAAGATTGAATAAGCTTAGGTCTGGGAACTTGTTCAGAGCTGAGCAGAACCCAGCCAATAATGTAGACCATAGACTTGGCCCTGTTGAGGATACCAAAGTTTTTGTTTCACATTGATGCTTTTTTGTTTGTTGTGTTTTTTGTGTGTTTCATAAAATGGGCACTTTCTTAAAAATGACATCTGAGTGAAGAAATGTGAGTAGAGTTGCTGTTTTCTATGTATTCCTATGGAGAATGCTTGCACATGTCCTTTCCTGTGAGATTCCAGAGACCGCGTCCATAAAGGTCAGACACTTGTTTTGCATTAAATCGAACAACCACTGTTCAATCTGGTAATGTGACAAGACAGTAGCTGCCACTTTTTTTCTATCCCATCTTCCTTTTTTTTTCCCCTTAACATTTCTGGTAAGACTCCTTACACCATCCAGATGTTAGTAACCCCCCGTAAATAGCTAGTAGTATATGTGCTACAGTCCCCTCTTTATATTGGGGAAGCTGTATCTGTGTATCACATGTACTGTAGCTGTGTAGAAAAAAAAATGAAGACCAATGAATTTGTCAGCCTCTATGATGTACAACATTCCCTTAAACCTCATGTATTAAGCATTGTACTTTATTCCCAACAATCTTAGTTTTCACTATTAAATCTTAAGGAGGTGATGCTGTATAATGTTTCTGTTGACAGGCTCCTGTCTGGACAATTAAGGCATTTACTGGCTGGCTTCTATCTGGCTGCAGTTCAGTGAATGTGAAAGTCAGACCTGGCAATTTAGAGCACTTTAGTCAGGGTGTAACCAAGGCATACTCGGATGGGATGTTTAATACATAGGAACAATTAGGTCATCGGGGTATGATTTCTCAGCCAAAATTCTAATGACTAACTTCCTTCATTTGCTGATCTAAGGGACAAACTTTTCATGAACAAATAGAGCAATGTTTTATGACTGTGGTCTTGAAGCAAAGACTGTTATGTGGGGCGCATTTATTTAGTTAAATGTACAAGCAGTATACCTAAGAAACAATCCAGAATATTACTGTATGTTATTGTGGGTAATAGGACCTCTATTACATAGTTCATCTGATCTACATACAAGTAAATTCTATCCATAATAGAGGTGGGCAATTATTCTCTCAATGGGCCACATTACAGACCATGACTGTTGGGAACGGACGAGCCAACATTCGAACTCTGTTCATTATTATATTTTAGCACTTTAATATTGAGCAGATTTAAAGAGATTGTCCACTACTTGAACAATCCCTTCTCATCCCACATTTGTCCCCATTCAAAATAAAAAAAAGTTTCTACTCTTCGCTGCTGGCACCGTTCCAACAGTGTTGGTACTCGTTCTCTCGGAGTTCACGTAAAGTTGCGTCACGCAAGGCCCGTATGATGCTTCTAACTCCTGACGGTGCAGATTCCGTTGAAATCAACATGCCAGGAGTGGGGTGGCCGCGTGTTGAGACCTTCAGGTCCACTGTTTCCAGCTCTTTGGCTGTCCAAGCTAGGAACAATAGGAACAATAGGAACAGATAGATTGGAACAATCACCAAAACACTAGATGTGGCCCCCGAGCCTCACTTTTCCGAAGTCTGTTTATAAACTGATGTCCAATTACTTGGCTATGCCAGTACTTTGGGATCCATAGGGTCCTATCTCTGTTACCCCCTCTGATCAATGGAATAAACAAGCCACTGTGCTGCTGTAATGCTATATCACCTTTACATTTTCCTGCACACCTGCGATGTCTGCCACTGAACTGTGCAGGGCACTACAGCCACGTCGGGCAAGTGTCGGGCTACAATTATCTGTATAGCCAGTGGACAGGACAACGCTGTGCAGAATAAAATGGTGAAGGGGGCCTAGCTCTGAGGACTAGACTCCCTTCAGTTATAGTCTGATGGTATTATCCTACTTATATACCATCTTTTAGAAGGATGGGAACCCAATTCATCTAGTGCGGAGGTCCCATCATGATTGTGGAGGTCCCAGCAATTACTAGAGGGGGAGATTGGGATATCCTTGTGAGTATAAAGCCATACGAAGAAAACGTCTGGATTCCTTCTTCCAGAGGGCAGAGCACAGATGAGTTACTTTCTAAATGTAAAACGCAGATTTTTAACAAAACCTTTATAGCTTTGATGAAAGCTGAATAGCCGTGTGCCTATGTGGAGGGCTGGTTTCTGCATATGATGAACTGAAATGGTTAAAAATGATGCCATCTGAGGGGTACAAGCGTGAATGGCAAACAAATAAGGATCAGTGTGTTTTTATTTTGGAAACCACCATCTGCAGATGTTGATGACTAAGGCAATGGTAAGAAAATGGATTTTGTTTAAAGAAAGAGGGGGCATCCTGTTTTTTTCTAGCTCAATAGATGCAGCAGAATAAAGATTACTCATAACCCACCAGAACGGCACGTTAACTCTTAGTAGTTTTACAGGTTGCTCGGTATTACTTTGCCGTCTTTTTTTTTTTTTTTTTTTTTTTTTTATAATTTTGCTGAGATTTAAACAAGATAGAAATTAAGGATTGGACTACATCTACAAAAACCCATGTCATGGTCAAAGATCACAGTGTAATGTTGCTGGATTGCACCATAATGTAAATGTGGTCACGTTTCAGCCAGCAAACGTGACATGGAAGAGTCCCATCAGGATCACCGTATCAACGCGAACATATTTCCTGAAATTATAGTATGATTTTTTTGCTCCACGATATGTGATAACTTTGTTGGCCTTATATCCCTATGCCCCAAATTGGAGCATCTTTCTGATATTTACCATTCTGGAGATGCTGGGTATTGAAAGAACATACATAATTATTAATAGAACTTCTGGAACTTTATGACATTGTAGACAAAAACTTGCCAAGAATACTTTTTTTTAACCTAAATCTGAGTTTTATAGTACTAAATCATTGTTGAAATGCTTCGGGATTGGCTCACACACCAACTGCACAATAGTGATGAATTGTATATTAACAACCAGGTTATTTGCAGATATTCCCTTCCTCACTACCTCCCAAACATATTACATTAAACACCCACCCCCTTCTTTCACTTTTAGGTGTTGAGCATTAAGATGGACTACATGGCGACATTGTCAATGTCGCAAAAAAACCCTAATTTCAGTTTATGCCTATTTTTTCCGCACAGTATAATGCAAGGGAATGGTTGGGTCACAAGCACATCACAAGATTTGGAATTTTGTTTAACAACTTGTGTGTTTATGGTTTCAGCAACTTGTGGGTCACAACCCCATTTACTTGCAATACATCTGCAGAATAGCACAATCTTTGACCAAAGTTGATATGTAGCTCCCACTTGTGCAAGTGTGACATGGGTCACAACTAGGGATGATCGAATATCACAAATATTCAGCAATTTTCGGCTTCGCGAATATCTGATGAATAGGTCACCACTATGCGAATATTCGATGTGCAATGTAAGTCTAAGGGAAGCCCAAATAGTTGCTATTCGGCAACTATTCGGGTTTCCCATAGACTTACATTGCGCATTGAATATTCGCAAATAGTCGAATAGCGGCGACCTATTCAGCGAATATGGGCGTTGCCGAATATTTGAGGTATTCTATCATCCCTAGTCACAACTAGAGATGAGTGAATCCGAACTGTACAGAAAATCAGTGTCCAAGTTTGCAGTTCAGGTGCTGTATGTATGCATATGCTGACCTCTCGACTGGGCATCCGGGGGCTCGAGTACGCTCTGTGCTCAACCCAGTGCGAGCTGTTTGCACTCACTGGGGGTAACAAAAACGTTTTTGGATGAGTGTGTACAAACGCCCCCCTCGCCCCCAAAAAAAACAGCACTCCCTTCCCCAGAAATGCTTTGTTTAGGGCTGCCTGTATGTGATTTTGAGCCGAACTGCCCAATCATTGACTTTTCAATGGGATTCAGGCTCTGGGATCAAGTTCAGGGGTCCGAGTCCCTAACTGAAGTTTTATCTAAAGTCTGGCTGAACCCAGCTTACTCGAACTTCAACAGGTCCGCTCATCTCTAGTCACAACTCAAATAACTTTAGTTTGTCAGTTGCAGATCCTTGTAAGTCACAATGGGACCCTAAATACTTTGGTTATGCTACAATTTGGAAGCTGCACGTCATGATTTTTGGCTGTGCTCCCAATGTTGCAGTCTAACCCCAGACCTAGGAAAACGCTGTGCCATATATATCCACAAGTTGGGTATGTGGTTTCCATCTAACTCACTTTAAAAAAGCTGAGCTGCAATACCACACATAAGAAAAAACCTATATAACAATAAAAAACAGCATAAAAACAACCTCTACTCAGAATATTATGTTTTGCAAAGTGTGCACAGTACCAACATTTCAACCTGTACTATTGAAAAATGAAATTTTTGGCAAAAAATTGCAATTTTTAGAGCTACCTCGCCACGTCATGGCAAATCTCCTGAGGCAGTCCTACACTAAAATATCTTTATTTGGAGTGTGCCATACGGCCTCACATATGCAAAAATAAGACTGCACAGCACGTACCTGGTGCTTTTCAGTCCCGTCTCCATGACTAATTCATGGTTGTGGGCGGGATAGGCCCAAGCACATGCTGCTTGGAATATATAGCCTGTGGACAAGGCTAGATGGCTATATGTGAACAGCCACCAATCGCCAAAAATCAAGACAGATGGAAAAATAAAAATGGACGAACAAAAAACCTATATAACAAAAAAAATCAGCATAAAAACCACCTCTACTCAGAATATTATGTTTTGCAAAGTGTGCACAGTACCAACATTCCAACCTGTACTATTGAAAAATGAAATTTTTGGCAAAAAATTGCAATTTTTAGAGCTACCTCGCTACGTCATGGCAAATCTCCTGAGGCAGTCCTACACTCTTTATTTAGAGTGTGCCATACGGCCTCACATATGCAAAAATAGGACTGCACAGCACGTACCTGGTGCTTTTCAGTCCCGTCTCCATGACTAATTCATGGTTGTGGGCGGGATAGGCCCAAGCACATGCATATGTTAGGCCGTATGGCACACTCTAAATAAAGATATTTTAGTGTAGGACTGCCTCAGGAGATTTGCCGTGACGTGGCGAGGTAGCTCGAAAAATTGCAATTTTTTGCCAAAAATCTCATTTTTCAATAGTTCAGGTTGGCATGTTGGTACCACACATAAGGCCGATGTCACACTTGCGATTGCCTCGCGCGAGTTTCGCGGTACATCACCCGTCACGGACTCTCACTCTCCTCACAGGAGCGTCTCTGCTGCATAGAGAGGCATGCAACCGACCCGTTCCTGTGAGGGGAGTGTGAGTCCGTGACAGGTGATGCACCGCGAAATTCGCGCTAGGCAATTACAAGAGTTGACACTGGCCTAACCCATAGACACGTTTGTTTTTGTTTTTTACAAAGTAATGCCACGTTTCTTTTACCATGACCATCCCTTTTTATGGTTGAAGTTGATCACTTTACTACAAGTCTTAAGCAGCAGTAAAAATGGCGTCGGCCGCCATAATGTGAAAATGCAATTTTATTTTTAATTGCTCATATCTTTCGCCTAATTGAGCTTGGAAGTAATCTAGACCCGTCATGCAGGTTCAGATCTGAAAATTGCCATCCATAAACTGGTAAACATTACTCCTATTAAACCTGACCTCTCAGGAATACAAACCATGTTTCCTAATAATGGCACACCTGAAAATGCGTGGGTACTTATCGGTATATATAGTATGGAGCATATGGGGAGCCTTGAGTGCCGGGCTGCTGGAGTAGGCTTGTCTTTATCATATAGCCCGTCATGGCTGCCAGCACTTACTGTTCAGATCACCATTTTGATACTGTTCCAAAAAGTAGAATTGATGCATAGAAATTCAGTTTATTTTTCAGTCTCTTTTGGGTTCACTTTAAGGTTGTGGGACACTGCCAGATTCCATATTAATAAAAAAGATGAAGTGCTCGGTTTTACTTTTAATCATATCTGTTCTTCTGAGTGTGGTTTCCATTTGTAGGCACATCTGTCCGCCGTCTTGCACAAATTGTTCCCTTTCATATAAAATTTGGAATCTTATTTTTATTCTCTACTTCAAATACAGCACTGTCTTCCTGAGTAATCATAGGCGACCCGGCTACTCTTCAAATAAAATGAAATATATATGGAGGTGAAAATCACATATTGAAGCTGTGATTGTTGTTTAATTTTATTTTTTTTCTATTCTGTTACAGCAGCTCAGAAAAGTTTCTGCCATATTTATAATTAACAGTTTCCGAGTCCGTGAATCCCATTGAGCTCTGCACCTAATTACCCTTCTCTTACTGTCCAACGTGACAGCCATTCCCAATATGATGACATTCTGTGAGCTGGTGTCCTTCATGAGCTTTATCGTAGTGTACAGCACAGACACAAAGAATGTATTACGGGCAATTATGAATGGTAATCCTGGTCAATTAGCTGTTTTATTAGAGATAATTGCCAATAATGCACATTCTGAGTGATGCTAATACGAGCATGCATACATTAGGGCCTTTTATGCCAGTTTATTGGAATCTAAATAATACAGAGAAGAATTTTTGGCTCTTCAGTAAATGCCAAGAATAGTGACACACCCTTGGGGGGCTGGTACAAAACCTGCAGCAGCAAATTTTGTCAAGTACATAGTTATAGGGATGTATTCTATAGCGGATTAACAGAATGGATAAGAAGATGATAGACCCCGACAGCCGAGTTACTGAGACCTTTCAGACGGCTGTTTTCTTTTTGTACTTCTTTTTAATGAGAAATACACAATGATGTAAAAGTACAGGACTCTAGTTATTCATAAGACATGTACAATCCTAATTCCCCAAAAAGTTGGGATTCTGTGTAATATGTAAAGAAGCAAGACTGCAATGATCTGCCATAGCCATATTTTACTCACCATAGGACACAGGACACTTCAGAAATAGAGATGAGCGAACCTGAGGTTCGATGTTCCGAGTTCGGGTTTGGAAACCGACTTCCAAAAAACAAAGTTCGGGTTCGAAGTTTGAGTGAGTTATGAGTGCAATCCACTCAAGTGAGCAGCTCTATGCTTTGCTATGAGTGATGCTCAGCCCTGTGCGAGCTGCTTCCAGTGTTTGAGCGGCTCACATTTGGGGTAAAATCAGCGTTATCAGATGTAGTGTGCACACACAAGCAAAAATAAAAAATGTAAAAAAATTGAAAAACCCTGCCTACCCTCCCTCGGAAGTGTTCTGCTTATAGTTGGCAGCATATGGGTGGACCCACGAACTGCCCAATTACTGACTTCCATTGAGGTTTGGATCAAGTCGGGGTAACAAACTGAACTTTTTTAAGTTTCAAATGTACCTTGCAAACCAACCTCCGAAGGTTCGCTCGTCTATAATCAAAAGTTTGACTTTTTCCCATTTCATTAAATGTTTTTACTTATTTAGCAATTTATGACCATGCCGCATCTCAAAAAAGTTGGTCCAGAGCCATGTCTACCCTTGTGTAGCATCCACTCTTCTTTTTACAGCAGTCTGGGGAGTCCAGTTGTTTGGAGTTCTGGGAGAGGAATGTTGTCCCATTCTTGTCTGATGTAGGATTCTAGCTGCTCCACAATCCTGGGTTTTATCTTCTGGATTTTTCATTTTATAATGTGCCAATTGTTTTCTATTGGTGAAAAGTGTGGACTTTAGGAGGCCAGTTCATCACCTGAACTCTTCTTGGTGAAATCATGCTGTAGTGATGAATGAGCATGTGTTTTAGCATTGTCTTGCCGACAAGCAGAAGGCCTTCAGTGGAATACACGTGGTTTCCATAAAAAATGTCAAATTTTGATCCATCTGACCACAGCAGTTTTCCATTTTAACCCAGGTCCATTTTGAATGGATGGCAGCATTTTTCAATTGTACTGATTATTTGGCTTCTTTTTTGCATGATAGTTCACTATGCAATCCACAAATGGAAGTTGATGCTCTGTGTTCTATAAAATTATTTCTGGAAGTATTTCTAAGCCCAGTGCAGTGATTTGCACAACGGAATCATGCCCGTTTTTAATGCAACATACAAAAGCAGCACTGCTTAATTCTGTCCAAATGACCGCAGCCAGGCATGAGAGTTGCAATGTAATAAAGGATTTACTCCTCTACCAACAGGAGTGTTGCAATGCCCCCTTTTTATATACATGTATTTAATGTAGTGCCGCTTGATCCATTATTGACCAACGGAGTTGTGCACAGGGATTTCTCCTGAATATCAACACCATCTATAGAACATAATATCAAAAGACTCAAAGTCTTTGTAGTCTTACATTGAGGAATAATTGTGTGAAATAGCTATTCATTTTAGATGCAGTTATTCAGATTGGTGAACCTCTGACCATCTTTGCTTCTGAGAGACTCTACCTCTCGAACATGCTCTTTTTATACACATTCAAGTGACTTTGTTGAAAGTTGCTATTTTTCATTAATGCCATTTACGGTACTTTTCCATCCTTTTGTAAACTCTGTCAAGTTTTTTGAGATCTGTTGCTGACATCAGTTTCTAAATTTTACTTTGTTTTGTTTTTTTACCTGGAATATACATGATAAATATAACATTTTGTTTGTTAGTTTTTTAGATTTTAATTAAACAAAAAACTTAACTTCTGATCTGTGTTCTCTGTTCTACTACCGTATGACTAAAATTTGGGTGTATTTCCAAATCCTTGCATTGTTTTCTTTACATATTTATACAGCATACTATTTTGTGATCAGGTTGTAGCTTTTTCTATGTTAGTTGTGGATTTAGTTTTGTGGGTTTTGTGTCATTTTTATACATCGATCTAATGGAATTCAGTGCATAACTTAAAATATAAGAAGAAATTCCACATCCAAATCCCTGATTTTATTTTAGTTTTTGTGAATTTGCCTGAGAACTGCTCTTTACAGAAGAGCAGAGTATCAATAGGTGTTATATATTACATGGTATTCATATTTTTGTCTGATAGCTCCCTAGTATTAATTCTTAACCTTTTGTCATGACTATAGAAACCATTCTAATATAGAATCTGGAATTTTATGTAACTTTTGTGACTGCACTAACTGAATGTACACTGACCTTTCTCTCAACCTTCTATGATCCTTGTATATACTGTGGGTGAAATAAGTATTGCACACATCACCAATTTTCCAAGTACCGTAAATATATTTCTATAGGTGTTATTGACATGAATTTCTCACTCTATCAGTAACAGTCCAATTCACACAAGCAAAGAAAAAAAATCAAACTATTGATGTCTATATATTTAGTGATGTGTAATAATGAGAAATCAAATTGGAAAATCGTATTAAACACATGAAGAAAGAGGTGTAAATAGCTATGGAGAGTCCGTGAAAACTAATTACTGATATATTTTCACAAGTGTCAAGATTGCTTTCTATTAGCTGTTCCACTGATGGCCTATAAAAAGGTATCTCATTACCATGGTGCTGCACAAGAAACCTCTTATAATGGGTAAAATCAGTGAGCTGTCTCATGACCTTTGCAAACTTGTTGGCATACTGATGGCATTTGTTATAGAAGAGTTTCTAAACTAGTGAAGGTTCCCGTGAGCATTATTGAGGCCATAATCTGGAAGTGGAAAGAACATAATTATCAAAAGATTTATATTCCAAGACCCAAGGACCACCTGTAGACATCTACAGAAAGACCTGAAATCAGCAGGTACAATTGTTTCAAATAAAATAATAGGTAATGCACTCTATCTTCTTGGCTTGTATGCACACTCCCCACACAAGACTCCATTGCTGAACAAAAAGCATATTCAATAACATAGTTTGCTCAACATCATTAAGCAAGCCTGTGAAATATTGGGAGAAAATAGTCTGGTCAGATGAGACCAAAATTTAACTCTTTGGATGCCATAATACACACCATCTTGGAGATAGGAACATCATGATGTTTGGCTGTTTTTCAGCATAGAGCAGTGGTAAACTTCATATGATTTTAAGGAAGGATGAATTGACAAATGAACAGAGACATTTTTGATAAACATCTGCTGCCACCTACCAGATGAATTGTGAAGGTGAAATGAGGGTGGACATTTCAGCGAGAAAATAATCCCAAACACATATCCAAGGAATGTCTCAATTGTTTTCAGAAAAAGAAAAAATGTGATAGTGGCCCAGCCAATCACCTGACCTGAATCAAATAGAACATGTATGGAAGGAACTAAAGCTAAGAATTCATAGAAGGTGCCCACAGAACCTTCAGGATTTGAAGACTGATTTTGTTAGAGAATGGGAAAAAATCACACCTGAGGAATGCATGCGACTAGTTCTCCAAACAAGAGGCATCCTCTTGGTTATCACCAACAAAGGTTTTTTCACGAAGTATTAAATACACTTCAGTAAGTGTGTTTAATACTTTTCTCCTTATTACATGTAACGTAATTTATGGACATCTATGGTTTGATTTCCTTGCCTGTGGATTGAAAGGGTTGTTACAACATCTGGTGAGCAATTCATTTCAATAGCACCTTTTTACAAATATAATCACTAGAGATCAAAATTACAGAACAATGTATGATCACTTGCTTTATTCAGAAATAATTCAATCTATATTGATCAATATTTGAAGGGTTTTTTGGTAAGGGGTACACCATGCCACTAGAACAGTGTTTTACAAAAGATCCCAAGTTTATCAACATAAAACCTTTATTTTGCCCAAAACGTGATTATCATAATTAGAGAACAGTAATAACTGTAGCACAGAGAAAGATTAGAACTACATTTTCTGAAGGTAACAACAGTCACCAATCAGTAGGAGTGTACAGGCCTGTGCTTTGAATGACTTCAGCACATCTGCGGCCACAGGGCATCACTAGTCTCTCACACTGCTCTGGTAAAATATATCTTTGTACCGTGTTTGCCAGTAGAGATAAAAAAAAAAGTTTGTTGAAAAGAACTGAGAGTCCTCAGTAGTTGATACCTTTTAATGGCTAACTGAAAAGATGGTAATAAAGCAAGCTTTCGAGACTACTCAGGTCTCTTCATCAGGCATGGTATCTGTATCACTGCTCTGGTGTAATTTTGGTCCACTCTTCTTCCAGTCTCTTCCGCAGATCTTTTGACTGTTGTGGGTTTCTTGGCCATAACTTTGTCACCAAAGATTTTCCAGAGGTTTTCTATTGGGCTTAGATCAGGACTCTAGGCTGGCTATTTTATTGCTTCGAAGTTTTCGGTTTTAAGGAACTGCTTTGCCCATTTTTCTGTGTGACAGGGGGTATTGTCCTGCATGAAAATTGCTGGCTGATTGAATGATGAACGCAAGTAAGGAAGAATGTGTTGTTGAAGAAGGTTCTGATACACACTTGCATTCACTCTGCCATGTAGCTGTATGAGAGGTCCAACTCCTGCTGCAGAAAACATTCTCCAAACCATGACACTTCCTCCACCTTTCACTGATTTCTTAAAACACTTTGGGTTCAAACTTTCCCCAGTTTGTCAACAAAGATAATGTTTCCCATCAGACCAAATAAATTAAACTTTCTTTCATCACTAAAATGAACTGTGACGCACTTCTCCTCTGTCCACACAACATGCTCGTCACCAAAGGTGAGTCTATCCCAGTCATGGCGAACCTTTTACAGGCCGAGTGCCCAAACTGTAGCCCTAAACCCATTTTTTTTTCCGAAGTGCCAACCAATCCTATGATGTAAATAATTGATTGTAACCTTACCTTTGCCATCTTCTCTTCTCTTCAGCGGGGGGCATCACGCTCATGCATGCTTACCACACATTGAAGCTGAGCCCTTTCCAGACACAGCAGTTGGATTGATCTTTCTGGAAATAAATTGCAGCATATTCGACAGAGATTTTAGCCTGGAATGCAATCAGATGTCACCCTGTAATCCACATCTACATTTCAAAGTCTGAACATCTTGAAATCCCATGAAGACGTGCGAGTTGCTCCCCTCCCCCATCATTGTGTAGTTCTGTCCCCCTTCCTGGCCCCTTCCTGGTAAACATGTCCCCCATCCGGATATATATTTCCTACATTCTGGTATTTGTCCACATCATGGCCCCATCCTGGTAAATGTTCCTCCACTCTGGTAAATGTACCCCATCCTGGTAAATGTACCACATCATTGTAAATGTACCCCATCATTGTAAATGTACCCCATCCTGGCATGTTCCCCCATGCTGTTAAATGACCCCATCCTGGTAAATGTACCTCATCCAGGCATGTTCCCTTATCCTGGTAAATGTCCCCTTTCCTGGTAAATGTACCCCATCCTGATAAAGGTCACCCTTCCTGCTAAATGTTCCCCATCCTGGCATTTGTCCTCATCCTGGCATGTTCACGTACCCCCATCCTGGCATATTTCCCCCCATCCTTTCATGTTTCCCCCCATCCTGGTAAATGTATGCCCCATCCTGGTAAATGTACCCCTTACTGGCATGTTCCCCTTCCTGCTAAATGTACCCTATCCTGGCATGTTTCCCCCCCATCCTTGCAGCCATGTTTCCCCCCATCCTTGCAGCCATGTTTCCCCCCATCCTTGCAGCCATGTTTCCCCCCATCCTTGCAGCCATGTTTTTCCCATCTTTGCATGTTTCCCCCATCCTTGCAGCCATGTTTGCCCCGTGCTCCCATGTTTGCCCCGTGCTCCCATGTTTGCCCCGTGCTGGCTCTGTCCCCCCTGCTCCCCATGTTTTCCCCATGCTCCCATGTTTGCCCCGTGCTCCCATGTTTGCCCCGTGCTGGCTCTGTCCCCCCTGCTCCCCATGTTTCCCCCATGCTCCCATGTTTGCCCCGTGCTCTCATGTTTGCCCCGTGCTGGCTCTGTCCCCCGTGCTCCCCATGTTTCCCCCGTGATGGCTCTGTCCCCCGTGCTCCCATGTTTGCCCCGTGCTGGCTCTGTCCCCCGTGCTCCCCATGTTTCCCCCATGCTGGCTGTTTCCCCCACACCTTGGCGCAGCTGCACGCAGCTTAAAAATTAAACAAAAAAAAAACCTCACCTTGCAGCACCGGCTCCATCGCTGCATCCTCAGTTAGTTCAGTTCCCGCGCGGCCACAAGAGGCCGGCGCTGCCTACTGACGCTCCTCCGTCTCCTAGGCAACAGGCCTGTGGCCCAGGAGAGGAGGCGTGTCAGAGCGAGGAGAAATGTCTCCTCTGCTCAAACACCACTTTGCACATCGGCACGACCACACCGATAGTGCAAAGTGGCGCAGTGTGACGACAGTGCGCGTGCCAGCAAAAAGTGCTCTGCGTGCCCAGTCTGGCACGCGTGCCATAGGTTCGCCATCACTGGTCTAGTATTTTGATTCTTTCTGCTAATGAGAGGTTTGGTCACTGCAGAGTTGGCTCTCAGTCCAAATACTCTCAAACATCATGACACTGTATGATGAGACGGATCCTTACCCTGTTCAGTGCTGAACTGCCAAGCAATTCCAGCTGCAGTGTGAAATGATTACCCATGGAGATTCTCTGCATTATCCTGTCCTTTCTTGCATTTGTCTTTTGAGGGCGACCAGCCGTCTTGGGGGACGTGAAAGAGTTTTTGATGTTGTAAAGATACAATATTCTTGAAATCACAGACTTGAAACGACTAACGTCTCTTGCAATGGCTGATAGGGTCACCCCTTTGGCCTTCATCTGGACAACCTGCTGCCATAGGGTTTCAGTCACTTTGGAACTGCACACCATTTTTGTAAAGTCAGTGTAAACTGGAAAGTTAGGCTGCCAGATACATAGGGTTTGTCAGATAATTAAGGATATTAGCACCAGGTGCCAGATTAACACCAATAACTTGCAGGTGTTTGAAAGTGTTCTCTAATTTTGATCAGTGTTCTTTTTCATTTATCTCATTTACATTTTCATTATGTGCTTTACAATAAATTCAATTTATGTAATAAGCTTAAAATACTGCAAGTTTACTCATGTTAGGATATAATCACATAGGTCTACACAATGACCTTAACATACTTAGGAAATTGTGTGGTGTTCTATAATTTTGATCTCCAGTGTATATACTTAGAAAATTGGTGATGTGTTTGCTACTTATTTCACCCACTGTATACAGTGTGGTATCTGAATTCCTTAAAATGTTAAAGTTTTCGGAATTACTTTTTTATAAATAACTTTATTTAAACAATTGTTTATTGGAGATTTATTAGAGGTAAAATATACAAATGTTGAGAGTCCAACAGAGAAATAATATGGGGTTGGTGAATGGCCACACCTATGGCGCATGACTACACAGCGAGCGAACAGGTTTGGCTGACATGTGAAGGGATAATTTCATAGTCTGCTGCTAATGAGTCAATATTGTATTACGTTGCTATATTTAATCATTAGGCAAAGACGTTATGGAAGAAATCAGATCACAATTGTTGCAACATTTAATTATTTATTGATATTTGTTTTAATGTTTATTTATAATATTTTATATATTCTTTCTTTTATTAGCATGTATTTTAGAAATTGTGTCACACAATATTACTTTGATGCCCATTTTATTCCTTACCTACCGTTTATTTCTTTGTGCGTGGCTTTGTCTGTTGTATACACTATTATACTTCACAATAACATTATTGCTGAAATACACAGCGAGCTTTTTAATCACGAACCTTACCCATGCAGATCCGATATATACTGTAACCTTGGTAAATATAGGGTTATTGGGGTTGTGACGAGTTCTGAAATTTGTACTATGTTTAGCCTTCACAGTTGCAGGTGGTCTGACTGCAGAATGGAGCAGAAGTGCACATTCCCGATATCATCTTTATGGAAATACTGGAAAAAGCTGAATAACAATGCTCATATATCTCTGTCACTCCCATAAAGAATGAATGAAATGGAGGTCTGCATTGTGCAACCTCTGCTCCACTCATACAGAACTCTTCAAAGCACCGTTCTCAGAAATATTTTGGGTCCCAGCAGCCACACACCCAGCAATCGGGAAGGTATCTACTCTGCTTTCCTTGGGTATGTCTTCAAACATTGTTACATGCCCTTTCAGACAGTTTCTTGAGCATATTCAGTTTGTTCTATGGTTAGTTTTATTAGCTTAAGGATATAGATGGCCTTTAACTATAGCAAAAAGAGCACAATACTGGATTTAAAGGGTTTTTCCCAAGAACAAAGTTAATTTTGTAATCAATACTGTTTCCCTGAAAATAAGACCTACCCAAAAAATAAGCCCTAGATTGATTTTTTTGGGCTTTTTTATGTATGCGTAAAATATAAGCCCCACTCCAAAAATAAGCCCTAATTGCAGTTCTATAAGGAAATGTCCAAGGAGCTAAAAAAGTTAAAGAATACAGCAGCAGGACTTTTCATCAAGCAAAGCAGACACCCCCGAAAAAAAAAAATGACACTTGCCAGACCCCAAACAATTACAGTTGGCAAGGGCCAATGGTGAATGGGCTCTCACACAGAGATCTACGTCGCTGTTGGATCACTTGTCATTCCAGCTGCATAGCTCTACAGCTCTCACAAATAGATCTGGTATTACTCCACGCGACTAATACTGCTTCCAGCCACCAGGGAGAGCCATTCTAGAACACAAGGGGACCTGACAGCGATGCAGAGTTGTAAGTGAGAGCCCATTCACTTGCTAACTCTAATTGTTTGGGATCTCATATGTGCGATTCTTTTGGGGGGTGTCTGCTTTCTTTTGGGGGTAAATGTAGCAGTACTTAGAGAATAATACATTTAAGCAGGTCATTTTAAACCATTAGAAATATGTCATGTACCCACCACAATAGGACTGGTTCTGCACCAGGAGAATAGCAGATCAGATAAGAAAGTGTGCATGTGAACCAGTAATGGGATTAGCACAAAATGTTAATATTCCAGAATGTGATGACATGAATATATTTGAATAAATGTTTTTATTTTTTTTGTTCAAGAATAAATGTTCCTGTCTCCTAATAAAAGATGCCTAACATGAGGGTAACAGAAGATTCATTTCTCGGTTGATATTGTATTTAATGAATCTTTATTGAATTTTATTTATATCTATTTTGTCTGTTTAATTACCTTCCATTTTACTATATTTGTCAGTTTTACTGCTTTATATAAGGATCAGATAATAAATGTATTTTCTTCTAAGAACAATCCAATATCATATTGTGGGCAGAAGGGCCGTACATGTAAAAGCGCTGCCTGGTGCTCCGAATTCCACACATTCCTGAGCTACAGAAATGCAGGAAACTACTGTTAAAATAGGAAATGTATTGAAGAGTTGAATTACTATAGCATTTTTCTTCCTTTTTTTGGTAAAAAGGTCTTTTAGGCATTAAAAATGACAAAAAGCCACATCACCAGTCTGGAGCCGTGTACCAGAAAGTTGACATCTGCCCCACATGTGCGCCCAGCTATATAGCACGTTTCTGAACACATTCCTTGCCCATAAGAGGTAGAATTTATACTGGTTTCATTATTCCAGACTAGATTCACCACTATTCCTTTTTATAGCCTCTAAGATATGTAGAGTTCTGTAGCTGTAATACTGGATACAGTTACAAAATATCTACTAGATCTTAGATGGGATGTAAAAAAAAAAAAATACTAATCCTCACCTTTAAAAAGTGATGACGTCAGGTTTAGGTTAAAAGGGATCGTGTGGTTTCTAAATAAAATAAATATATAAAAAAAACAAAACACAGCAGTAAATACTATAACATGAATAAGAAAAAAATAACCACCTCTTCAATTTTGCACTGACCCAGTCAGATGCTCCTGCGCCCCCCTGGTCTTTGACTGGCCGGCAAATTACAAACTGCAGCAGTCAAGAAAATGGGCAACTTGGATCAGCAGGGGATTAGATAGGTCAGTTGTGTTGTGTTGTGGTTTGTTTTTTTTTGTTTGGCTATTTAAATAATTTATTTCGTTCAGAAACTGGATAACCGTTTCACATTAGTCAGTGTTGGAAATGGAAATATCTGTGCTACAAATGTTGGAATAGTACTTTAAAAGAGCTAAACTGTACTTTTAGGCTGGGACCACACAAGTGTAGGGCATACGATGTGAGTGCATCGGATGCGATATGCTAATGACCCTCGGCTCCCACTGTGCTGCGAGTGTAAGCCAAGTGTCATGCAACTGTGATCCGATCCTGCGATCAGAGCACAGCTGCGGAGGAGAGGCAGGGATTAATCTCCCTATCTCCTCCATTGCTAGCTGAAGCGATTATCACACTGCACTCTGGTGTCATCTGAGTGCAGTGCGATGTTTCACTCATACTCAGACTTATATGGGTGCGAGTGAATATGGATCGGATTCTACCTGCAGCATGCTACAACTGTTTCTTGGTCCAATTAGGGCTGAGAAAATAATCGCAGATGAGAACGGCCCCATAGAGTAATGTGTCCAAGTGGAATGCAATTTTTTGCCATTTTACTCGCTGTGTGTCCTAGCCCTTAAAGTTACATAGTTACATAATTCCATAGGTTGAAAAAAAAACCTAGGTGCATCTAGTTCAACCTTCCTCCACCAGTTCTACATTTGGTCATTAAGTCATTTATAACCAACAATGTTGTGTGTAATGAGGAAATCATCCAGCCCTTTTTTAAAAGCTGTTATAGTATCCGCCATTACTACCTTTTGTGGTAGTGTATTCCACAGTCTGACTGCTCTAACTGTAAAGAACCCTTTCCTATTTAGCTGCTGGAATCGCTTTTCTTCCACTCGCAGTAAATGCCCTCTAGTCCTTAGTACTGTCTTTGGAAGAAATAAGTCATGTGCCAGTCCTTTATATTGACCACACATGTACTTATACATATAAATGAGATCTCCTCTGAGACGTCTTTTTTCTAAGCTGAACAAATCTAACTTTTTCAACCTCATCATATGGGAGGCCTTCCATCCCTTGTAGTAGTCTAGTTAGCCGCCTTTGAACTGACTCTAACTTCTGATTGTCCTTTTTAAAATGTGGAGCCCAAAACTGGATCCCATATTCCACATGTGGCCTTACAAGTGATTTATAGAGGGGTAACAATAAGTTGGGATCACGGGATCTAATCTCTTTTTATACACCCTAAAATCTTGTTTGCTTTAGCAGCTGCTATTTGACATTGAGTGCTGCTGCTCAGCTTATTTGTAATGAGAATACCCAAGTCCTTCTCCTGTTCTGTAGTCCCGAGTTTACTTCCATTTAATGTATACGCAGCTGTAGGATTACTCCGTCCTAGGTGCATTACTTTACATTTATCAACATTAAATCTCATTTGCCAAGTATCTGCCCATTCTGACATCTTATCCAGATCGTTTTGTAATATTGTACTATCAAGGTCAGTTTTAAATATCCTACATAGTTTGGTGTCATCAGCAAAGACTGACACTTTACTATCAATCCCATCCACAAGGTCATTAATAAAGAGATTAAAAAGAATTGGTCCTAGCACAGATCCCTGCGGTACCCCACTGCTGACTATAGTCCATTTAGAGAATGTACCATTTATGACTACTCTTAGTTTTCTATCTTTTAGCCAATTTCTTACCCTGTTGCATATAGTTTCCCCTAGTCCTTGCTTCTGGAGCTTTAGTATAAGGCTATTATGTGGTACAGTATCAAATGCCTTTGCAAAGTCCAAATAAATCACATCAGCTGCATTACCAATATCCAGAATTGCACGTACCTTCTCCTAGAACCCCAACAGGTTTGTTAGACACAACTTATCTTTCATGAATCCATGCTGTCTGTCAGTTATTATATTATTTTCTGCAATATATTTTTGCATGTCATCCCTTAAAATGCCCTAAAAAATCTGCATACTACTGATGTCAGGCTTACTGGACGGTAGTTGCCTGGATCCAGCCTCTTACCTTTCTTAAATATCGATACCACATCAGAAATCCTCCAATCCTGAGGCACCAACCCTGTTACAAGCGAGTCTAAGAAAATGCAAAGTCTATGAAAATTCAGAAATGCCGTGCACACGATGCTTCTTTTGTCCTTGCAGTTTTGGGTGCTGCAAGAAAAGCAGCATGTCAATTCTTTGTCCATTTTTGTCCTGACCTTTTTAGGCTATGTCCGCACACTGCATTTTTTACTACGTTTTTGGTGCGTTTTAAGGTCACAAAGATGCACCCAAATGCATGCATTTTCTTTCCCCAGAAAAGTCTGAGATTTCTATTTCTATTTCTATCGCACATTGAATCTTTTTTTGGCTGCGTTTTTGAAGACACAGCCAAGATGCAGCATGTCAATCCTTTTTGCGTTTAGTCCCTGCGTTGCGATGGACTGACAGATCAATCCCCCGCTATCTGGAGATCGCCAGGGGATTGATCCCTGGTGTCTGGCCAGATGCCGGTCCCCATATAAAGTCTATGGGGACCAGAATCCGGCGCAAAGGGGTAGGAGCAAGCGCTTCATAGTCACTGATCACAGGAGCATCTGTCACACTGCTCCCACGGCCTCTCATTCTTCTTCCCGGGCCGCTCATTAGGCTCATACATATTCACTGCTTTTCCCACCTACCGGCATCTTTGATTGGTTTCAGTCAGATGAACCCCCATGCTGAGGCTTCTAATCAGAGGCTGATGGGCGGGTCTATATCGTACAGTAAAATACAAATTTGCGTAGGATCCCCCCCATATTATGATACACAGCACAGATAAAGCCCGACAGCTGGGGGCTGGTAATCTCAGGCTGGGGATACCCATGGTTATTGGGTGCCCCCTAGCCTAAAAATATCAGCCTCCAGCTGTCCGGAATTGCCGCATCTTCCCAATTGCCCTGGTGAAATGAAAATCAGGATAATGAGTTAATCATGGCCTACAGCTGCCACTAAACCCTAGATTGGTAATGGGGGACATCTGAGACCCCCTCATCACTAATCTGTAAGTGAAAGTGAATAAACACAAACACCAAAAAAATCCTTTATTTGGAATAAAAGACAAAAAAGCACCCTCTTTCACCACTTTTTTATTAACTCCAAAAAACCCCTGTAGGTCCGACATAATCCACACCAGGTCCCACGATGCTTCCAGCACTGCTATATCTGAAGCTCACAGCGAGCGCCATGACTGCCCACTGTGAGGTTCAAATCAGAAAGCCGCGGAGACACCATCACGTGTTTCTCAACGCTGGCAGGAAACTAGCCAGGTCTTTCACCGGGAAGGAACAACCACGGGAAGGACAGTCTCCAGTCAAGGAGACCACCTATACAAAACATGGTATCCATCTACAGACAGCCGTTTCGGGGTATTTGCCCCTCATCAGTGTGGAGTAGGAATCTGGCTAGTGGGGGCAATGCCTAGTAAAAGACTACTTAAGCAAGCATTGTTGACCTTAGGGAGATCAACATATCCACTGCGGAGACACCATCACGTGTTTCTCAACGCAGTGATTCTAGAGCATTGCCCCCTGGGAAGTATGCAAATCAGAAAGCCGCGGAGACACCATCACGTGTTTCTCAACGCTGGCAGAAAAGCAGAAACTTTCTGATTTGCATACTTCCCAGGGGGCAATGCTCTAGAATCACTGCGTTGAGAAACACGTGATGGTGTCTCCGCAGTGGATATGTTGATCTCCCTAAGGTCAACAATGCTTGCTTAAGTAGTCTGTTACTAGGCATTGCCCCCACTAGCCAGATTCCTACTCCACACTGATGAGAGGCAAATACCCCGAAACGGCTGTCTGTGGATGGATACCATGTTTGGTATAGGTGGTCTCATTGACTGGAGACTGCCCTTCCCGTGGTTGTTCCTTCCCGGTGAAAGACCTGGCTAGTTTCCTGCCAGTGTTGAGAAACACGTGATGGTGTCTCTGCGGCTTTCTGATTTGCATACTTCCCAGGGGGCAATGCTCTAGAATCACTGCGTTGAGAAACACGTGATGGTGTTTCCGCAGTGGATATGTTGATCTCCCTAAGGTCAACAATGCTTGCTTAAGTAGTCTTTTACTAGGCATTGCCCCCACTAGCCAGATTCCTACTCCACACTGATGAGGGGCAAATACCCCAAAACGGCTGTCTGTGGATGGATACCATGTTTGGTATAGGTGGTCTCCTTGACTGGAGACTGCCCTTCCCGTGGTTGTTCCTTCCCGGTGAAAGACCTGGCTAGTTTCCTGCCAGCGTTGAGAAACACGTGATGGTGTCTCCGCGGCTTTCTGATTTGCATACTTCCCAGGGGGCAATGCTCTAGAATCACTGCGTTAAGAAACACGTGATGGTGTCTCCGCAGTGGATATGTTGATCTCCCTAAGATCAACAATGCTCACTGTGAGGTTCAAGCAGAGACTGAAGTGAGCCGCGCAATCAGTGGTGACGTCACTCAGGTTAGCCACAGCTGGAATCCTCCACCTGTAACCGCAAATCACCTGAGTGACGGCATTTCTGATTGCTCGTGTAGCCCTAGCCTTTGTAGTGGATGTTATAATCTCCTGGATGTGATTACGAGATCTGAGGGAATTGTCCTGGCTAATTTATATACCACAAGCCAGATTTCTAACACAGTATAAAACATATTACTGCATTATAAGAAGTTCCTTTATGTGCCACATATGTATTTCTAACGCACCACTCCACCATTTGTTTTTTTTTTAATTATTATTGCATTGCTGGAGTTGATCTTTAAACCTAAGTCCCCTGACACCTGTCTAATACTCATTTTCTGACTGTTTCATCTTCCATCGCCAACGCTCCAGTCTGTCTCCAGGAATTTTTGACCTGCCAGCAGTTCCAGTGTTTCATGGAGCGCTCCAGAGGTCACAACTCAATATATCTCCATAAGATCGTTGATCTGGCTCTCATAGACTTGCATTGGGAGCTTATGACTAGATGAGCTAAGAGGATCTCCCCAAGAATCAGCCTTCAGAGTTTGTTTTAAATGGAAGGGGGAGTTACCATTATGAGACATGTAATGACCGATGGCCTGCTCTCTTGATCTACATGTTTCACAATGGTAACACCATAAGCTCTGGGGGCAGATTTTCAGAAAGATCTGTGTTCGCCCATAGATCTTAACAGTGTCAATATTAAATCACCTCTCCAGTGGTTTTATTTTTTATTTTTTTCTATTTCCCCTCTTGGAGTGATGGTTTAAATGCAAGTCCCGTTCTGCCTGTGTTATACTCACCTTTTACCGTCTTCATAGTTTTCCAACGTCTCTCCAGTCAGTCTCCGGCGATTTGTGACCTGCTGGTAGCTCGTGTTTCATGGAGCACACCTGAGGTCACAAATCAATACATCTCTGAGATCCTCGTTCTGGCTTTTATAGAGCTGCATTGGAGCTTGTGACGCAACTTCTGACTTCTGGCCATTCAAATTACAGTCAGAAGATAGTGCTGCGGGACCGGAGCGGCACCGAAAAAGTATGAAAACACTGGAAGGTAACTATAATGCTAGGGGAAGGGGACTTACACTTTAAAGGACCACTACAGCACTGAAACCAACCATGACCCCCCCCCCCCCCCTCCCCCGAAAAATCTCTGGAGTGGTGCTTTAAGTTATGATATTGGTTTAGGAGAGGATGGGTTGTTGATGGGTTAATCTTTAAAAAGTACACATCATTAAACACAACACTATTACAAAGCACATGCTTTCTATAGTTACCTGTTAATTGGTTTCACAACTTTGCAGTCAATTATCACCAATTATTTAGTTCACAACTGAATTACTAAGTGGAAAGTGAAGTCACTGGTTACATTGATAAAATTGTTTTCAATGTCACCTTTTTTAATTATCATAAACCCAATTTAAAAAATAAGAATAAACCTTAAAGGGACATGCTCTGTTTGCTTTGCAAAAGCCACTGTTCAAATAACAGTCTCCCTGTTGTATTATGGCAATATCCGTTTTAATTGACATTTAGAAATCTTTCTAAGGCCCCTTTCACACATCCGTGAAAAACCACACACGTTTTGCGTGGACGTGTAAAAGGAGCGTATGGCCCTCCGTGTGCCGTGATTTTGGCACGAGTGTTCTACGTGTGCTATCCGTGATAATAGACGGAGAACAGGAACTTTATGCTCACTTGTCCCTGGTGTTGCTGTTCGTGGTGTTTATGACTCCCGCACTGCTGCTTCCGGTCCTCGGGGCAGTGAATATGCGATGAGCATAATGAGCGGGGCTCGGAAGCAAGTGACAGCAGCAGTAGAGACAGCAGTGCTGGAGAACGTGAGTGTAGAAATTCATTTTATTTCACTGAAACGTGGTTTTCTCCAGTACCTGTCACACTGATGTGGTGCTAAGGCCAGAGTGCATTCAAAGAGGATACGTATACGAGTACATGAATTGGAACTTTTCTGCTTCAAATTAGGCGCAAAGTCTGTTTATTACATGGAAATCATGACATAAACTTGATTTTCAGTTTGCTTAAAAACAAAAACAAAACACATCTCCTAGGTCCAGGCAGGCTATACTTTTGGAAAGCTGCATGTATTTGAGTTGGTGAATTTCAGAATTGTTTATTACGTAATGATATAAAGTGCTGCAAATGTAACGTCACTGACACGTTTCTCCCTATTTGTGTAGAGCGATAGGCCTGAGTATAGGGAAGCTGTGCAGCAAAAGCCGCCATCCAAGATACATAGTCCTAGATCGACTTTTCAGACTGTTTTCTCTGAGCCGCTGCAGCATCTCAGACTGAAACATTTATTTCTATAATAACGCAGTCTGTGTCTGATTCATCCTGCCCATAGATCGGAGAGCATGGATCTATTCCCAAGCTCCCGTTTAAATGGATGTCATCACTCTCTAGGATATGATTGATCACTATACACATAGTAGCTAATAATTGTGTTTCTCAAAAAGATTTGCATAACCCTGGTGCAGCAAAGTCAATAGTCCGTGGCCACTAGTCCAGGGCCCAGCAGACATCCTCCTGCCTGTCGGCATTCCCGATGCCTCTTCTGATTTAGTAGACCCAGCGCAATGTCAACATTGCGGCATAAAGCACATGGCGTCATACAGAGTCTACTAATCAAGAGGCGCCAAGGATGCTGGCAAGTAGGAGGGGGCCGACAGGGCTATGGTCATGCGGCCACAGACTATCAGCATGGCTACTGACCCAGGTTCCTGTGAATCTTTTTGCTCAACTATGTATGTATGTTTATTTGCTTATATTGGTCCTTGTTGTACACTCAATAGATTAACTGATGGAAGGAATTATAGATCCATCACCCATTCCCTGTAGACTGTGAGCCCTCGCGGGCAGGGTCTTCTCTCCTCCTGTACCAGTCTGTTTTGTACTGTTAATGATTGTTGTACTAGTTTTTATGCATATCTTTTTCACTTGTAAAGCGCCATGGAATTAATGTTGCTATAATAATAATAATAATAAAAATTGTACATAATCTTTCTGTGTAGTTTTGTAATCATGGTGGCAAATAGAGCTTCTCATTTAAAAGAAAACCGCAACTAGCACAGTAAATCTAATTCAGTGTGTCAGAGTGGTCTCACACTCTAAAATCCCATAGTAGGGGGACTTTACCCCTGAAACGTTACACAGGTGTGCGGGTGACTACTTGGTGAGACACTGCAGCGGGGAACTTCTCCTATAGATGCAGTATACACCAAAGTGAATTACTTTTTGTATATAACCTTGCTGAACAGTATTTTTGCACTTCATTGGATACAAAATATTTCTATCTGAAGAGTACATTTCTCTGCTGTTTCAATTTGTATTAGCAGTTGTTCTGCAGATCTATTTGCCTTTATAGAGTAGGATATCTAGTTCAAATATGGAGCGAAAAGGGTTAATAAACTG
Organism: Anomaloglossus baeobatrachus; assembly: GCF_048569485.1. Classification (NCBI taxonomy): domain Eukaryota; kingdom Metazoa; phylum Chordata; class Amphibia; order Anura; family Aromobatidae; genus Anomaloglossus; species Anomaloglossus baeobatrachus. Next base: position 476,103,177 of record NC_134356.1, read on the forward strand.
CGCTGCCGTAGAAAGGAGGATCCATGTAGAGAGAATGATTTTATTTGTCTACGCGTTTCAAAGCCTTATGGCTTCTTCCTCAGGACAAATCGTATATCGAGTAGGATATCTGTGAAAGACTATTTTCAAAAGTAGCAAATACAATGACGTTTTATAAAAAAAAAAAAGTGAAATAATTTTTCAAAGTAAAAGTTACATAAATTCTATTAACTTTGTAAAGAAGCCTGGAGTATAGTGATACTTGACTTGATACTTCAGAGCAGAGTTGTTACATTAGAGAACCTAAAGGGCTCCTCATAGGAATAGTGCAGGATTCACCGCATCATCACAATCATTACACGGCAAATTATCACCCTCTTGGCTCATTTTTCTGAACCGCTATTTAATAACTGAGACAGTTTCCAAGATTTAAGTATCTAATGAGCTGTAGAAATCTTTTTTTTTTTTTATTTTATTTTTTTACTTTAACACTACATGCATATAAGTGTTTTTCAATGAATTTTTAAAAAGGAAACTCCTCAAATCATCCTAAAAAAACTCCACAAAAGGACTCCTGGAATAAAAGCTCTGAAAAGTCGCCATATTTTGGTGCAACTCAGAGTTGTGCTTAAATTTTGCAACTTGTGATGTTTTCACTCCAATTTTCTCCCAGCTCCAACAAAATTTGGCCTTGCTGGGGCAGGAAGGGTTATGGCAGAGATGGGAGGCAACAGCTTATTTAATTTGAGACTAGAGATGACTGGACCCATGGAAATTTAGGTTCAGTGGATTCAGCCAGACTTTAGATAAAGTTCTGTTCTGGACCCAAACTTGACCCTAACCTCATTGGAAGTCACTGATTGGGCAGTTTGGGGGTTTTTTTTGTTTTTTTTGTAAAGTCTGTATTCGGTACGAACACCGAACTTGACTGTTTGGGTCCACTTATCTCTATTCGTAATGAGCTGTGGCATTCCATACACCCCAAAATCTCACTCCCGTAACTGACTGGAGTTACATTTTTGGTAGAGTGCACTTCTTTGTAAATCTCGAGCATCTCCCCCTCATCAAGACGGGCGTAAACCACTCCGATCTATATGAATTGGGCCCTTTATGTGCACAAAGCCTAAAGTTGTATTCTAAAAAGTGAATCTAATGTCGTATATCACACCAGTGCGGAGGTTGTCATGGTCAATGCAGAATGTACAGAGTGTGTCAGGGCGGCACGGTGGCTCAGTGGTTAGCACTGCAGTCTTGCAGCGCTGGAGTCCTGGGTTTGAATCCCACCAAGGATACCATCTGCAAAGGAGTTTGTATGTTCTCCTCGTGTTTGTGTGGGTTTCCTCCGGTTTCCTCCCACACTCCAAAGACATACAGATAGGGAATTTAGATTGTGAGCCCCGATGGCGACAGTGTTCCTGATGTATGTAAAGCACTGCGGAATATGTTAGCGCTATATAAAAAAAAATAAAAAAAAAAATGTACAGATTGAACTTTAACTAACATGAAGCCATGTTGTGTTGTACAGTAGCTGGCAACTCACTACAAGTGATGTAACAGCTAAGAACTAAAAGACTGAGTTTCTCCAGCCATACCATATACCACTCAAGCATCTGCTAGGCTATTACGATTTTGCTGACGTAACAGCCCTAGTCTAAAGAACATACACAGTTTAACCCTAGAACACGCAACCATAGAAATCAAGCATAGAAAACAAGTAACTAAGGCTACTTTCACACATCCGGTTTGAGCACTGCGGCTCAATCCGGCTGTGAAAACTATGCAACGGATGCGGCGAAAACACCGCATCCGTTGCATAAGTTTTTACATGCGGCCCGTCCGTTTTTTTCTGGTTGCGGCATGCTACTGAGCATGCGCAGTGGAAAAAAACGCATGCGGCGACCGGATGCGTTTTTTCCGCATCGCGCCGCATCCGGCCTCCATAGGTATGCATTGAAAAATGCGCCGTAGCGGCCGGATGCGGTGTTTTTTGCCGGAGCAAAAAACGTTGAGGGAACGTTCGATCCGGCCGCGGCATCTGCTAAATCTGCCGCATGCGGCAAAAACCGGACCGAACGCAAGCCCCTGCGGCACAATACGGCACTAATGTAAGTCTATGCAAAAAAACCCGCAACCGGCGTTACAAAAGCCGGTTGCGGTTTTTCTGCAGAACGCTGTATTGTGCCGCAGAGCAAAAATCCGGATGTGTGAAAGTAGCCTTAGCAGGCCTGCGAGTCCCCAGGTATGCGTTCTAGGGTTAAAAATGGTCGCATTTTTTATTCTCTCTAAATGTAGAAGTTTATTACAATATTTAGTTTAAAACCTTTAAAGAAAATTACAAACAATATTTGTGCATTTCATTACTATTGGTCACCCAAATGTAGTGCTGCCCCCAGAATGATACAATCTGGCTACGACATGTAATAGCATCTCCATCCTGGTGTATACGAGTATATATGACTTGTTTGAATGAAATAGGACTCTATGTAACACTTGCTGCACAAGAATTCTATGTCCATATAAGAAAAAACTAATGAAGAATTTGGACCATATGTAATTCATGTAGTAGTTTTTTTTGTTTTTTGTTTTTTTTGTTTTTTTTCAACCAGAAAAAAGCCTAGCATTAAAAAAAAGAGACTAATACATTTTTTTTTTCCTCCGGTCATCCTTCCAGTGTTTGACTCAAAACTATTACAATTGCTGCATGTGTGATTCAGAGCTTCATGTTGAATTGCTATTTTCTCAATGACTGTTTTTCTTCTATTTCCAGGGCAGCAAAGGACATTACAGATACCACTGGCAAAGTCACAATGTCAAGCACAGCGGAGTGGATGATATGGTCCTGTTGTCCAAAATTACTGAAGATTCTATAGTGGAAAACTTGAAAAAACGCTATATGGATGATTTCATCTTTGTATCCTTTGCACTATATTTCATTCATGCAGTCGCGGCTCAAGGCCTCACTCCCACTTGTGTATATAAAAATCTCTACAATTCTCATACTGAAAAACGGGATGAGTGTCATGCACAAGTCATGCTAGTGCCATGCAAGTTTACGACTTGATATATATATTTATTTTTTTAATTTTTTTTTTCCCTCACCTAGCATCCGTATGAGGTGCTTATGCAATCTGTATGCAATGTCTTTATAACATCATCTTTTTTGTTTTCTTCTGCCTTCATTGTCGTCTTCTTCCGTTGTGGTGGTTGTTGTTGTTGTTGTCTTCATCTTCTTTCTTTGTCTTCTTCCTTTGTTGTCTTCTTCTTTCCTCTTCTTCTTCCTTTGTCGTCTTCTTCTTCCCTTTGTCGTCTTTTTTCTCCTTTCACTTCCTTCTCCTTCTTTTCCTTCAGACAAAATAACACCCTTTTTAGTATAAGTTTGACAAATATTTGTAACATACAGGGTAGGCCATAAGTATGGATACACCCTGATAAAAAAAAAGTAAAGTTGAATTCAAAAACAAAGCCGCCATGGGCGTCACCCGGCCTCAAATGTTTTGCCCCTCCCATGTGATAATATGCCACAAACCATAGGTGATATCAGCAACCACTCCATTTTATCAGGGTGTATCCCTTTCAGATCCATACTTCTGGCCCACCCTGTAGTAAATAAGTGTACAGTGGAGAATACATTTCTAGCTGTATAGAATGCACTTTATGGTTTAATTTCCATCTTTAGAATTTCTCACTTATAAATAGGGGATAACTTGTTGATTGGAAGGAGTCTGATTACCAATCCAAATAACTCTGCTCTGAAATGCAACATCTGAATGAAATGTGCAGCACAGCTTCATTTATTCTCTATGGACTGTAGAAGTAACCGGGTACGATGCTCTGTTTTTTTCCAACAGTCCCATGAAAGAAGAATGGGGCAGTGCTGTGTGTGTCCAACCCACCACTCTTTCACACAAGGTTCTGCAAAGACCTGTTAATGGGATCTGTACTGGTCCCAGCAGTTGTACCGCCGCATATCTGCAAATGAACGACCCTGGGAATGGGTGATAACTTCTAAATATGAGCATAAACATATTGTGAACTGAATCTTGGCAAAGAAATAATACATTTCATAGTAGTATCTTGTATTTTAAACAAATATTGCAATCTGTAAGTTACATTATTAAAAAAGCGCATCGTATAATTGTTGCCTTGTTTTACAAATCTGACTACCTGAACCTTTAGATGCAGCAGCATGTTATAGTGGAGTTGTTTCCCTTCACATCAATATCTCCCATTCAGTTCTTTCTTTATCCCCATTGGTTTTTAATTTGGCTTAGAGTAGGATTTTATGAATGGAAAATCTTTCACAGTTCTGGTATGGCAGATGATGTTTGTAGAGTTTATTCAATAGTTCTCTTCCATTTCTTTCACTCTTCTAGTTTTAACTGGTTCAGGGAGATTGACTTGTAGCCACTATTACTTTTCAGCAATCTATTCTGAAAAGAATAAATATGATATTTATTTTTTTTTAAATTCGTTTATTAAACAGTAGAAAACATTTATCAAATACAAAGCAAAAGACACATAAAATATGCACATATAAATTTGCTGTGAGTCGCTCAAGTAGGCTCACTAAGTAGACATAGCACTATATTGTTAAACGGATGTTCACTTCAAAACTGCTATAGTGTCTTACGGTCAAAGAAAAAGCTGAATACCTTGCATTTGAGTGTATAATAAATTCTACAAACAAACAAAGAACCAGGAAACAACTATTAACTGGCTCTGCTGATAACTTTATCGCACACATTCTGAATTTGTACCCTTCTATAATCAGTGTTGTTGTATTCAGTGCTGGTAGAGACATGTGGAGATATTATTTTCAGTCAGTCAAAGTCAAAGGGGAGGAATTCCACATTTCCCATATCCGGTTGAATTTCTCCGGACATCCTCTGTTCTGGTATACTGTCCGCTCATACGGGAGCATTTTGTTCACCAATTCTATCCACGCTCGCACCGTAGGAGGAGAGCCGCCCATCCACCGCATGGCTATGAGTTTCCGGGCCATAAAAAGGGATTCCCGTAGAAATATTTTGTGATAGTGTGACCATGTCCCTTCGTTCAGAACCCCAAACAGGCAAAGAAGTGGTTCAAGGGGTATAGGAAAAAGAGGCAGGGAGGACAAGACCGAGACAACCTCCTTTCAAAAGGTTGCAGTCACCGGGCAGTCCCATATCATGTGAAGGAAATCAGCATCCCCTCCATGACACCGCGGGCAGTCAGGAGTCGCCTGGTGTCGCATTTTGTGTAACCTTGAAAGAGTTAAATACGCTTGATGTATGATATATAATTGGGTCATTCTGTTATTAACTGAGGGTGATACCTTAGTTGGGGATTCAAGAATCTGCTCCCAGTCCTCCTCCTGCATGTTCGGGGCTAACAGTTCCCACCTCCCTCTAACCGCCAGTGGATGGGACCCATTTCCCATAGACAGTAAGTGGGTATACAGAGATGAGATCAGTCCTTTAGGGCCCTGGGACCGCAGAATTCCAATTAAGGGAAAAGAGGATATAAGGTTAGCTCCCGGCCTGTTCTGCAAATGATGTTGAATTGCTGATCTAAGTTGCAGATATCTAAAGAAGTGACATCTAGCCACTTTGAATCAGGAGTGAATTTGCTCGAAGGATAACAGAACATTTTGTTCATAGATATTACTCAGAGTGAGTGCGCCATGTGAGCTCCAAAAGATGGAGGACGGGTGTTCTAGTAGCATATGAAAATATGTGTTCTGCCATAAGGGCATCTCGGCGATAATGTCCGAAAAATTCACCACCCTTTTAACCTGTCTCCAAACCCGTCGCACCAACCTGAGAAGTGGCAGCATCCTAGACGGGCCAGTTTCATCCAGTTCCAGAAACCCAAGTAAGCACCTTGTTCCAGCAGCATGTGCAAGGTGGATTTCTGAGTTTGGAAGGTCGGATCCTGAAATCCTCGAGGACAGCGCCCTCATCTGGCCCGACAGGTAATATAAGTAGAAATCCAGAAGAGCCAGTCCCCCCTGTCGCTTAGATCTGTGTAGTGTGGTCAGCTTCAGTTTAGGTCGTGTGGTGCCCCAGATGAACCCAGACAATAACTAATTCAGGGAAGGGAAGAAGGATTTAGGAACTGGAACCGCACTATGCTGGAGAAAATAACGGAGTTTGGGAAGTAAGATCATTTTTAAATTGACACGGCCCGGGACTGATAGAGGCAGCTTACTCCATAACGAGAACTTAGTTTTGGACAATGTCAATAAAGGGTAAATGTTAGACTGTAGGTCCTGTTGGCTATCTTGATTTATTATAATCCCCAGATACTTAAAGCTAGAGACCAGCGGCAGCGGAGACAGAGCCTCCAGGCCAGAAATCGGGCTGAGGGACAGAGGCATCAAATGAGACTTGTCCCAATTTATTCTAAGTCCTGAAAATTTACTGAATTCGTCAATAACGTCAACCACCCGAGGCAAAGACCGCTCTACATCCTCCATGAATATGATCATGTCATCCGCATACAGTCCGATGGTATCTACTATGTACCCGGTCTGCTATGCGTATGCCCTGAATCAGTCTGTCTGATCGAATCTTGATTGCCAGGGCTTTGATGGCCAGAGCAAAAAGAGACGGGCACAAGGGGCATCCCTGCCGAGTTCCTCTTCCCAAACGGAAGGAGTTTGAGGGAATACCATTGACCACCACCCTAGCTCGGGGAGCATGATACAACAACTGGATCCAATTACAAAATTTAGGACCAAATCCAAACAAATATGATATTTTGAGTTCCACTGCCCACTTAGAAAATATTGGTATATTTTCCTTTCTTCTTCTATGCTACTCATTGCCATTATCAAGTATGTAGTGATAAATTCCTTCTAAAATATCACAAATTACTTATTAAGGACTCTTGGGCAACTCCTAGGGGATGACATGAGATGATGACTCCATATGGTATATTATAGCAATTCTTTTCAGTTTGCCAAATTCCAGGGGTTCTCCGACTTATTCATTAATGTGTCTAAGCAGCGAAAATAGCATTAAATACTGTAAGACACACTACATTCCGATACATTTGCTGCTGCTCCAGTGCTACCTAAAAAATTGTCCTGCAACGATTGTGTAACTGACCAGCTCCCTGATAGCTGCTTCCAACCACTGGTCTCAGCTATGCAGCAGTTTGTGTGTGTGTTTGTGTGTGTGTGTGTGTATGTATATATCTCAAAGGTTTATGGCAAAGTCCATGACTATCCAACTGATCACTGCAGTGAGTAACAGGCCTTAGAGTATCCCTTTTCCAGGCCAAGAATAGAGGTCTGCAGTCACCCTTTGTGACCGCAAACTGCTAAATCTTGACAGTGTGCATAGTCGGGATTCCCCTCTATTCCCTTTCCAGTGGGTGATCACATGACTTCAAGCATGTACAAGAAATACAGGGGAATCGTGTCCGTGTACATGTCATGCGCTGCCACGTTTTGGCAGTCTGCGGCCACGTAGTGACTTCACACTTTTTTCTTATCAACTTAGAAAACCCCTTTCAATAACTGTCCTGTGGATTTACATATAATTAAGGTACTATATATATATATATATATATATATATATATATATATATATATATATATATATATATATATATATATATATATATATATATAATGTAGCGCAGTGAATAGCTGTTTTGTGGTTGAAGCTGGGACATTCCATTAATGTTAGTTGAGTGTTGGAACCCGCAAAGGATTATCGTAGTATCCAATAGACCTTGAATGAACTGATTGTTTATGTGAGTAGTCATGAATGAGTGTTAAATTGTTTCGCTTTAAGCTGGGATTATGCGGCACGCGATCAAATGGTGCTATTGTTTATCTACAAACTGCTAGCCATGGAGGATGTTCTAGTAAAAGTGCATACACTATGTGCCGAGTGTCCATAAGTCTCTTCCCTCATCAGTGACCTATTTATCATAAATGTTTCACAACTTCCTTTTAGTTTACATGACGCCATGCATTTTAGATTTTGTGTATGTGATATTTCAGGTTATGAAGTCCACTGCCATGCTGCAATAAACCAAAGCATATTGTATAGTCTTCCTTTTCTTGACACAATGTGTATTTTTTTATACAATGTATTCATTTTAGATTGACGTTTATTGTCCCATATTTTCTTTTGTACTTCTTCTTTTTAATCATGTACATATTATAAAAATGCTACCTTCCGGTTTTCCCCTCACTATGCCATGCTTTATGACATTGTATTTATTCTAATTGTCCTGCTTTGTAAGACATTTGTTTGGGTGCAGTAAGGTTCTGTTCACACCAGGCCTGCTGTGTGCATCTGGTATATACCTGTTAAAATGCCCCTAACTTGTAGGCCAAGCATGAAAGAAAAGTATATGTTTTTATTATGCCAGTCCTCAATGGAAACAACTGTGTGGCATATAGAAGCGTTAGTGAATTGTAAGACTTCATTGAGAGATTCGATTTTTGCATACGAGTGCTATCCATGTTTCTCACAGATAGCACTCATATCTGTAATAGCCTTTGGGTTCTTCCACGTGTCTAATTTTTCTTGAACCATGCCTTCTGCAGAAATCTCGGAGACCTGTCCGAGGGTTAGATCAAAAACGGACATGCAAGTCTATGGATCCATAATAAATCGGACTGTACTCCCATGATATTCGATTTTCACGAAATTATCTTTTCAGAATAGAGAAGGTGGAGAAACTTTTTTTTTTTTTTGTTTCCCACATACGAGAAACTGATCAGTTTGATCTGAGTGTGGTCCAAATGTCATCAAGGTCTGATCCAAAAAAATGGCAGTTTTATTTCTCGTACGTTGAATAAGCCCTAGGGATGGGTGAATCTGCTGAAATCCAAATTTGTAAGGTTCACTCAAATTTGACCACAAAATTTGATTTTCATCACATTTATTCACTGTGAATCAAATGAACCCTGATTGCCATTAAAATAATCAGTTTATTATGCTCCGATATCGCAGGACCCCAAAGCATAATAATAGGATGGGCTAGGTGGAGGTTAAAAATTATGAAATATCATTTTCATCTAGCCCCTCAACTGTCTTTGTTGCCAGTCCTGTACTCGCTCTATAAGCCACATCTCCAAGTCCTGTCTCCTCTTTGCCTGCACTTCTGATGCCAACTAGGCCTCAACGCACAAGTGACCACATGGTCCTACTCGGGTTATGATGTAATAACCTCATAACGTGTGTCAAATCCTAGCTCTGTTTGGAAGCAAAGAGTGAAGAGAAGACTAGAGCCGGAGCTGGTGCTTTAGGGAGCCAGTGGAGAACAGTCGGGAACCTGCAGTGGCAGGACAGTTCAAGGGTGAAGCGAGTTTTTTTTGTTTTTTTTTTTCTTTGATGCCTTGCTGGTCCATATGAATCCACCAAAATGGCCATTACTTTGCTGAATTTGTGCAAATTAAACCTCCCAAAATTCAGATTTTCTAGGATCTGCAAATCTTCAGATGGCTTACTGTCTGACTTCCTTTGCTGGCCCCGGACATCACACAGACATTGGGCTATGAATCTAATGACGTTGGTGCTTGGAAAGTGCTCTGTCATGGCCCGAGCACTTAACATCCAATTTGTATATGAATGAAAATTCAGGAATGTTTTCCCATGTGAGATGCTTTACAAATGGAGGAGGCTGATGGTTGGGTCTGACCACATGATCACCATCAGCAGCCATTGTACGGACTAACCAGTGAAAATGGCCGACATCTTTAAAGGGACTTTACCATGATTAAATCTTAGCTGTTCTCATCTATCCTTCTCCTATAGTTTTTTCCTGTAATTTTAAACTTTGGGCAGATATAACCTTATTTTAAATTTGTCTACTGAGAATTTTCCAGCCACGTTTTCTGGAAGTTTCCAGCATCTTTATTCTTTCAGTAAAATAATGGATGATCCAAATCAGATAAGTGTGGCTCCCGTTGTTCTTGTGCTCTGTAGAAAAAGCATTCCTTTTAACATTTTATTTTTTTTTATTTTCTAACAATTATCAGGTTTAACTTCTTGACCTTAACTGCTCACAGACATACATCGGACCTGTCTTGATCTCTGTAAATCCATTTAAACAGATGCCTTACTTTGGGGAAAAGGAGATTGAAATGTACCAAGGAGCTGTAAGTATACCATTGATTTATGATTTTTTTTTTTTTATTTTATTTATTTTTTTTTTTTACACCTTTTTTTTAATAAAAGGTACCCAAACACACAACATCTTTTACAGGGTGATTCCACTTTGTAAACTGCCTGAAAAAGAGCCCAGAAAATATTCAAAGAACATATGTATTTCAATGTAAAATTGATTTGCCGTTCATATGTTTAGTCTTTTGAAAGTCTTTTAACCGCTTCAGGTTTCCAAAAACATTAAGCAGTTGAAAGTGTTGAGCTGACGATTCTTCAGCCATCTTCTGCTATGACGACACTCAATACGTTATGATGTAAGTCAATGGGAAAGCTTACAAAACCCACTGGAGAAGCCTTGGTGTCTGGGTGTTTGTTTTCTTTTTTTTTTTCTTCAACATTTTTGTTAAAAAACGGCTTTAAGTTTCTTCATTCTTAAATGTAGTAAAAAAAAAAAAAAAAAAGCACAAAAATTCTAGAAAAAAGCTCAAAGACACTTGAGTAAAGCAAAAAATTGATGTATCCTAAAGTGTTTTCTTCTTGAAAAAAATCAATTTTCATTAAGAAAGAAAAAAAGAAAACCTCCAGCGATGTAGGCAGAAAGGATATGGTTAAAATCCAGCTTATTAAATATTATTAAAAAAAATAGCAGAGGTACATATGTAGGCCCCCACTGGACCTACGCGTTTCGGTTACTATGCCTTATTTATGGTACAATATAAACATGTGCCTGCCATATCTTATATATCTATTAAGTCCCAACCCCTTAAAACCAGCAACCAAACCAGTTACAACTTAAGGATATGCGGTAAACTCCCCAGAATGGAAACAATTAGACCAAAGTTATCAACAGATTACAGGTCAGGGTTCATCCCACATGGGTATTAAATAGAGCCAGTGCAATAGTTGATAACATGGATAGATATTCCCTTTTGAAAGATAAATCCGATGGCTCCACTAAAAGTGTAGGAAATGACAAGAAGTCTGTTATTACAAATTCTCCCATTACCTTTTCTACGCAATACCGAGATTGATATATTATCAATATTGTGAAACAATACTTAATCAGGACGGCAAACTCACCACGATTCTTCAAAGCACATAAATAGATTTACAGCTAGAAAATCGGCCATGCTAGGTAATAATTTGTCCCAGAGGTTTTTGGCTGAAAATACTACAAAAGAAACAAAATACTTGGCTGACCACCAAAGGTTTTTAGAATTGCAGCCACACACACTGTGCCTCCTGCGATCATGTAATTAAAAGCAAGGAATTTTCCTTATATGTGACAGGAGAAAAATTCTCTATACAATGGTATATAAACTGCAATGTAGCAGGTGCCATATACGTGATTGAATACACCCTGTGTGGTATTCAATATGTGGGGTGCACAATAGGACCTGTCAAAAAGAGAATTGGACGCCATATTTCAGATGCCAAGAAAGCAACAGTTTTTACTATATCACTGTCTAACATTTTGCAAATACTCACAACGGGAATAATTCAGTCTTGCTTTCTCGATTGCCATGAATTTCTACTAAACCTGCTAGGGGAGGTGATTGAAAAAGGAAAATCCCTAATCGTGAATCCTTCTGGATTTTCAAATTTCACACTAGAATTCCAGATGTCATGAATATTAGATGAACTTGATATTGCAATATTCCTAACTACATTCGATAAGGTAATATTTGGATACATACTTTTCTTACATTGTTTGCCACACTTTTTTTTGAATGCCGTTCATTTTATGGTGTAATTGTTTAGTTTCCGGGGAGTTTACTGTGTATCCTTAACCTTGAGTTTTAACTTGATTGGTTGGTTATTTTAAGGGGTTGGGGCTTTAATAGGAACGATATATAAGCTATGGTGGTCACATGTTTATATTGTACCATAAATAAGGTTGCCAAAATTTGTTTGTCCAGTGGGGGGTCTGCCTATGTACCTGTGCTATGTTATTTACGCATGATATTCAATAAACTGGATTTTAACCATATCCTTCCGGCCTACATCGCTGGAAATATTATTTTTTTCCTTTTTTGTTTCCTGTCTGACACACGCCAAGGCGGCTCTGGGCGAAGTATGTGATCTCATCCAGGTGATCATTGAGATGAGCTGATCTTCCTTTCTTCCTTTCCTTTTGTATTTTCATTAATAGGCCTCTTCCTGACTCGGGAGCATCTGACAAGTGGCATGCGCCTCTGTGTGTGCCTCAGCTCAAATCTTAATACAGTAGGGGATGCAACCACTCAACATTAATTTGACATGCAGGGTTTCCCACAGCGTTGCCTACTTTCGGCAGTGTTGGGCAGAATGGTGTGAGAATGCCGTAAGTCGAGAAATTCCAGTGCAGCCTCACATTGTGTCAACATTTTTCAAACCTTTTAAAAGCTTCGATGAATTGGGCCCTGTACATCTCAGATGACTAGTCCGAGGCTACATCCCACCACACTATCCATTACTACGGAAAGGTCTCTCCCTATACACACACATAAGGAGAGGTCTCTCTGTCATGGGGAATGGGTTTGGATACAAACGCAGGGGACTTACCTCAAACTAATCACCCAACAGCAATAGCCCCAGGCCATCTTTCTCAGTATGTTTTCTCTGAAACGCGGCAGTGTCTGATTCAGGCAGTATGAATCCTCTAACCGGTCCCCGCTACATCCAGAGACATGCAAATAATTTGAGCAGGTCATGCATGATATATACTTATGTATACAGGGTGGGGGCTCCATGGATGTGTATAAACGTAAAATGACATTAGTACACGCATACATCCTCAGTGTTTTTCGGTGAGGGAGAAAGTTGTCCACCACTTGCGTTGATCATCTTTATTTTCATATTGACTTTTTGCACAAATTTGCTAATAAAACGCAGCAGACATCGTTGACTATCCACAGTAATCACACGTTTCAATATGTCTTGCTGATGAACTGTGGTGATCTATCTAGAATGGTTAGTCTAGGCATAGATTTGCAGTTGTTAGGGGATTGCATAGCTAGTTTAGATATGTAATGTCTTACTATGTACTGATTACTAGATTATTTCAGACTCCTCTTATTCCTGATTACAAAGGGCACATGATTCATCGATGACCTTCCCATATATTGATCATACAAAGTGAATGTAAGGGCTTATTTTCCCTTTATTCCACTATGCATATATCCTCTAGTCCACAGTATAGAATTCCACAATACCAGTATTATTTATGCATCTATCATGAAAGCCCTTAGATGTCACAAATGAGGAATCTGGTCTGGATTACACTCCACGTCTCACTTTGTGTTCATGAGCAGCAACAAAGTCAGATCTATTTATTGCAATGATCAAACATATATTTATTATTTGTTAGCGTTTCGCACAAAAAGGAAATCATTAAAAAGATTTTAAAAAAAAAAGAAGTTGCAGTTTAGAAAAAAGATGAATCAAACTGACTGTACAATGAGTCCAATGAAATCCAGCTGGCCACTTCCTCTGCTCCTCAGAATAGAACAGTGACGGCAGATCTGCTTCACTTCTGATCATGTGAGGGCCGGCGTGTCTGATGGGGGATTGCTTCTATCCTGGTTGCACAAAATGCATGCTTTTAAAACTATTGTACCTGTGTGTTATATTTTCCTGGTTTAGATGTATCAATTCTGTTCTTACAGAGCAAACTATTAACGTAGGTCAATATAATTGTAATTAAAAACAACTTTTTATTTGGAAGGGACGGCAAACGCTCTTCCAGTAGCGATTATGCCATCCCTCACTCTCAGCCCTTCAGAATTTACTTCCAGGTAGAATGCAGGACTAGATCCAGAGAACTAACCTCATTGTTATTTTCGGAGTCTGGTATGAATATTTACCCTAATATGGGGTTTTTGCCTACTTCTAGATCAGAGGTCCCCAACCTGTAGCTCGGGAGCCACATGTGGCTCATGGGCCCATATGTGGCTCGCGGCTGTCTTCCAGCTTGGTACATAAGCACCAGGTGTAGAAACCAGCTATGGAGAGTAGGTCTCCCGATGATGACTTTTGTGAGTAGCCGCACACAAAAGAGCAGATCTGAATGGAAGTAGGAACGCCTGTATCTTGGTATACTTCCTCAGTGTGATGATTTCTGTAGAAAAGCTTTGACTGTCAGTATACTACGGTATTAATGAGGACTCTGGGAGACACTACTGTGAGGGGGGGGCAGGAGCTGGATTTGGCTCACAACCTTCTCTCGGAGGTGAAGGTGGCTCGAGACCCTCTCTGAGACCTGAGTGCAGTTGTCGAGGTTAGAAAAGTTGGCGACCTCTGCTCTAGATCAACCCGTTTGATTACAGATTAAACTTTCTCTACTTGATGTCTTTTCAGCCTTAAAATGATGAAATAATTGCGATGAGAACTCCATTACAGAATAGTTATTTAGAACATTCAAAAAATGTAATTATATCTTTAAAAAAAATGCTTTACCTGTTATATGTGACACAAGTTTTAGGGGCTTTTATGATGATGATTATTCACTGGCCAAGGTTGTGTGAGCTTCCTAAAAGGGAGCCTATCACGTGGAAATATGCTATTAACCTTCTGATATGGTGTTAATCTGCAGGTTAGTAGCATTCTGATCCTGCCCGGCGCCTGCATATTAAACCCCACTGCCGGGAAGGAGTTAATTTTAGTACTCCCGGCAGAGTTCATGTTTGAGTCATGGAGGTTTTGCTCTGTGTATAGAGAGCAGCTGCTGTTAACAAGCCCCCTGAACTGACTGACAGCCGCACTGCATTAGATCCTGCTGTCAGTTATTGTGGGAGACGTGGTTACAGCCATCGCTTTCCATACACAGAAAATGTGACTGAACGTGTGCCAGCGCCGCCTCTTTGATTGAAACTGCAACTCTGCCTGGAGGATTAAAATTAATTCCCTCCTGGCAGTGGGGGTTTAATGTGCAGGTACTGGGCAGGTTCAGAATGCAATTAATGAAAACTGCAGCTGATAATAAAGGGATGCAATAAAGAAAAAGACCAAAAAATTAAACCCCATTCAAATTTATATCTATTACCCTCAAGCACCTTGAACCTATCTGATCCTGATCTGTGATATCTGTCACCCTGGATCTTTATTCTATACTTTCCGGGGAGAAACGAGTCGGGATGACGATCTGAGGATCTTGATCACTAGACCTCATTGTCAAATGAGTAGTAGTTTATTTTGTATATGGCGTATTTGTGTCCAAGCTATACTTATTTGTTGATGACTATTTGATACTTGTTTTAATTTGATTATTTGTTGGTGCACTTTAAAAAAAATTGAGTTGAGGGTGATTTAAGGATTTGTAGGGATTCCCGTCGGTGAATGGGGGCGCCATAACCCCAGGGCGTCATACACTCCGTTGCTAAGTAGGGATACACTCAGGGCTTACAAAGGCCAGTTTATTCCCTATCTGTACCTGTGTTTATTGGCTAATACATAGTGTATCACCTCTTTTCTCACCCTGCCTCTACAAGTAGGGTTAATGGTGGTCCTTTAACCTTTATTAAATTACGGGAAAAGGTCAAAGGGAACCTGTCAGGTGCAATATACACCAAGAACTTTGAGCAGTTCTGGGTGCATATCTCTAATCTAGTAGCATAGATAAAGAGATCTTTAGAAAAAGTATTTCTAAAGATCCCATTTGATATGCGAATGAGGCCAGGGACTAGTTGCAAGGGCGTTATTTCCCCTGGCTAGTCGGCTAATGAATGCGCAGCGTCAGAGAATGCTATCTCTTTATCTATGCTACTAGATACAGGGACAGTTAGGCAGGGATTACTAATATACACCCAGACCTGCTTGTGGCTCTGGGTGCATATTGCACGGGACAGGGTCACTTTAATTTTTAACGGGGTTTAATTTTTTGGTCTTTTTTTTCTCAGAATGCTATTACCTACAGATAGCTCCATATCTGTAGATTTAATACAATTTTTCCACGTGACAGGTTCCCTTTAATTGCACAGTACCTGTAATGTATCCTCGGGTCATGATCAGTTCTTCTTTATCCTCTTTAAAGTCTTGTTCAAAGTGAAAAGTGCACTACAGTTTTATATGTAGATATAATTTTTAGTGGGAAAGAGCTAAAACACCTGATGTTTGTGTACTAAGCACCATTGAGAAGAATAAATATATTTAACATACAGTATATTATACTTAATGTTAGGCTAAGGGTCCATTCAGACTAAATTGGTCCGAGATCAGACCACAATGCACAGCCTGGTTTGCGGGTCTCCTGATCTGAGATTTCCAGCTTCATAGAAATATATGATGCTGTCACACTCTGATCGGGAGACCCGCTGGCCAGGTGCTGGTATTGTGGTCTGATCTCAGAACGATTTATACGGGAGTCTGAATGGACCCTGAAGGTGGGTTTATATGGACAGTTAACAATTATAATACAACTAAATGCTTTCCAAAATCCCAGTCACACGTTGTGGAGAAAAATCCACACAAAAGTGAAAGCGTGGTGCATGAAGTCTGCAGGATGCTCCATTATTATGTGGATCTTCATTGCTGGTTTTTACTCTATTCGATGTTTAATAAATGGAGCAGGAAAAATCTGCAGCGTTATCTGCAATAAAATCTAAAATGTGCAGGTGTAAAGGTTGCTAGCGATGTCGCGAGCGATAGCACCCGCAGCCGTCGTTCGTGCGACATGTGGTGATCGCTGCCGTAGCGATATTGTTGTCACACGCACATACCTGTTCAGCGACGTCGCTGTTGCTGACTAACAATCCCTCCTTCAAGGGGGAGGTGCGTTCGGCGTCACAGCCACGTTACAGCGGCGTCACAAAATGGCCGCCCAATAGAAGAGGAGGGGAGGAGAGGAGCGGCCGGAACATGCCGGCCACCTCCTTCCTTCCTCCTTTCCGATGGACGCAGGTAGGATGATGTTAGTCGTTCCTGCGGTGTCACACACAGTGATGTGTGGTGCCGCAGGAACGACAAACAACCTGCGGAATAAAACACCAACGACATTATGATTTTGAGCGACTTGTCAACGATCAACGATTTTTGCCGTTTTTGCGATCGTTGATCATTGCTCCTAGCTGTCACACGCTGCGATGTCGCTAATGACGCCAGATGTGCGTCACAAACACCGTGACCCCGACAATATATCGTTAGCGATGTCGCAGCGTGTAAAGCACCCTTTAGTTGTGAATTTTGTTTTAGATTTATCAGTCCCGGAAGTGGTAAACTTGGTCATAGGCCTGCAAAAATGTTAAACGACCATGATTTTATCCTAATACAAGCTGTAACTTCATTTTATGTAGATTATACCTATATGTAAACTATGTGTTCACATATGAACATACTCTTACAGTATCTGGGTTACTTTGTTTCTGGCTTCTCCTGTATGTTAGATATTAGCGATGGCCAGACCCAAACTGTAAAAGTCCGGATCCACGAGGGTTCAAAAGTACCAATGCACCTACCCCAGGACCGGAGTTCTTGGGGAACTCCAGGTTACTATCCCGATCCAACAACTCTGGAAATTTAAAAAAAGGGAAAAGCAGTTGCATTATGCTTACCAGTCTACCACTCGGCTGTAACACTACTTCCAGGGCCGCTCATTATCCTTCATACATATGCACTGCTTCCCTGCCCATCGGCAGTGTCGATGACAGCATGTCTGACTGTAAGCAATCACAGATGCTGTGTGGGTGTCTATAATGGTGTAAAAATTAATAAATAAAAATTGGCGTAGGGTCCCCACATATTGTGATACCCAGTACAGATGAAGCATACTGCTACAGACTGCAGCCCACAGCCATTCACTTATCCTGGCTGTGTATCAAAAGAAGAGGGACCCTGTCTTGCTAAATTCTCCTAAATAGGGGGCTGAAAGCCCGTACTTACGAAGCGCTCACTGATATCCTAATCAGGCACGAATACTAAGATTCTTTATAGCAAGATACTATTTATTTTAATAGCACATGAATAGTCAATGGTACATAGGCATTAGAACTACTTTATGGTCATAGAATCTTATACAATAACAGAAACATGCATCAACATTACAGTTATGTTGTAGCAATCCTTTCTCATCGGAGGGACTCGATTAATGAGTAGGAAACAACATGGCATCTTGCATCACAGGAACAGTGCATCCACTTGAGCGTCCTGGAAATGTCCCTAATCATTAAGCGAGTCCGGTGTATTTTTATAGGAAAACTTTGTACGTTGTGTTTTCTGAGTGGTTAATTGGTGACCAGCATCTGACAGGTGAGTCATGTTCATGTAACTTGACCACAAGCTGCTGTGGGAACCAGCAGATTCCTGCACATTTCCTGCACATTTAGCCAGTTGACAACTGGCCGACCACAGTTTCCTGGAGATATTGCAAGGAGCCGTGAATTTTACATGCCAGCTTCCTTACACCTGTTGGCAATTAACCACAAGTTTCCTGACTTTGGAACTGTAAACGTTACTTCCTCATTATCGTGGTTTGCTCAAGATCTGTCTGACACGTATTCTTTGGTCATAGTGAAATAGGGTCAGCCAGAGGACATCTCTCTCTGATACTGAATTATTGATGGATCAAATAATATCTGGGATCACTATATCTTTTGATTATGATCCCTATCTAAATCACACTCATTCTTCAGTCATATCACATTGGTATCACAGACCCCATGTGGCTTTTCTAACATTATTTACAGAACTAATTTTAAAAGACAGCCTGCAGTCAACCCCCCCTCCCCCCCGCAGTTTTGATACCTAGTCAACAGCTTTTGTATTTTATTTCAAATAAAGGATTTTTGGTGCTTGTGTTTTTATTTCTTTTCACTTACAGATTAGTACTGGGGGATCTCATAGATGCCTCCCATTACTAATATAGGGCTTAATGGCAGCTGTGAGCTGTCATTAACTCCTTATTACCCCAATTGCCACCACACCAGAGCAATAAGGGATGAGTCGGTTAAAGTTTTGGGGTTGTCGCATCTAATGGATGAGACAATTCTGGACGGCTGCAGCCTATTTTTAGGCTAGGGGGACCCAATAACTATGGGCCTCCCCAGCCTGAGAATATCAGCCCCCAGCTGTTGGCTTTATCAAGGCTAGGTAAATTATTTATAAGATAAGCGCACGGCTAGGGGCTGCAACCTGTAGCTGAATGCTTCATCTGTGCTGCATATCATAATTGTGGGGGGACCCTGCACCAATTTATTTTATGTAATTATTTTTACACCACGATACGGAGACACACAGCATCTATGATTGATTACAGTCAGACACACTGTCACACAGGGTGGGGGCACAATCTGACTGCAATCAATCAGACACCCAGGAAAAAAGGAAATCCAGCTCCAATGCGGTTTATCGCATTGGAGCTGGATTTCATTTATTCCTACTGTTCCACACCCAGCAGGGTGTTGTCCTTGCTCCAGAACTCGGAAGTTCTATTCAGGTGAGCTGGCATTGTCCTATGTTGCTTTACAATCAGATGCAAGGACTGCTGGTGGGCGGGGGAAGCAGTGCATATGCATGAGGTTATTGACCAGCCCTGGAAGTAGCGGTACAGCTGCGCGGGAGACTCTTATTACACGCTTGCTCTAATTACCCTATCCCTTCTACACCCATTTTAAAGCATTGAATTTGGGTCCCCATACACTTAGATTGGGACCAGTGTCCAAGCAGATATCCCGGTTCAATTCTGGGCTGGAGCCAGGTTTTTGTTTTTTTTTTTTAAATCGCCCATCACTATTAGACGTCCTTTTATTTTTTTTTTATGCTGTGTATACTGTGGAAAAAAACTTTTGTTAAGGTACTGTACAATATAACATATACTCCCCTCAAAAGCACATTTTATAGAAATTTTTAAGAACTGGGGTTTTGCCAAAGTGGAATCAGTTTTTGAAATTTCTTAATAAATCTGTGCCTCATATGTGCTTAGGAAAGTGACAGCATATGCTGATCTAAAAGCTTCTCTTGTTGGAATACATCCTTGAAATATTCAAAGCAAATTCATTTGCAGAACTGCTGAAAAGTTTAGGTAGGTATGGTGAAAAATGCTGCAAAGTAAGAATGCTTACAGAAAATGAAGTGATAAGTTTTTATTTCTATCAATCTAACTAAATCAAATCAATATTTTGGGGTGACCGCCCTTTTACCATCGAAACATAATCTATTCTTAGGTACACCTGTGCTCCGTTTTTGAAGAACCTTGGCGGGGAGATCGTTCCAAATATCTCGGCGAACTAACCACAAATCTTCTACGAATTGAGGATTGCACAAATACTACTTTCTCAATGTAATCCCAGAAAGAGTCAATGTTGAGGTCAGGGCTTTGTGCTTAAAGGGGTATTCCCATATCCAAGGTCCAATTCCTTCCCAATATGTAGTAAGGTGTAGTAATAATAATATTGGCAAATGCTTCCAATTAGAAATGTAGTACAGTTTTCCTGGTTAGCTATGTCACTTACCTCATGTGCAGGGGACTACAGTCGCTTAGGTATCCATGTTTACAACCAACTAACAAACTGTCACTTTTGCATGCCCGTAACTACATGCTCGTAACCATGGATATTTAAGCTGCAATGCCATGCACATTAGGTAAGTGACATAGCTAACCGGGAGAACTTTACTACATTTCTAATTGGAGGCATTGGCTAATATTATCACCCCTACTACATATTGGGATAGGATCTTGGAGATGGGAACACCCCTTTAATGACTTTGTATGTTTGGAGTTCTTGTGCTGCTGCAGAATAAATTTGGAGCAAATCTGAAGCTTCTCTGAGGGTATTGCACGATGGATAGTTATTTGTCTGTATTTATTATTGAGGACACCATTAATCCTGACAAAATCCCCAACTCCCTTTACTGAAATTTGCTCCTAGGCACTCACTGCCATTTTTCTGCCTCACCGTTTTTGTTTTTTTTACATGTTTGAGTTGTTTGACCTTGTTTATATGACAAAACGTATAGGTTTTTTGATGCAATTATTTCATGAAGACCACTTCTGGCCTGACTCTGAGCAGTAGATAATGGTAGCTTGAGTCCCTCTGACTACTGGCAGTCTTGAGCCAATGACAAGTGCTGAACAACGTTCAATTTTGAAGGGAAGTATGCGTGTGTCTATGGTCCTCAACATTGCTCATTTCTTGGTTCCTCTTCTAAAGCTCTTAACCAGCACATCTTGAAACCCCTTTGTAAGACATTGATGATTCAGTACAACTACCTTTGTCTTGATACTGTGCTCAGTCTTACTATGGTGTATGACCTGATGCATAACTGTCTTTCACAACCTCACCTTTGAGGTATCTTTCACAAGCTCACCTTTTTAAGCTATTTCTTTTGTACAACTACAACATGTAGATGTGTCATGGTCTATTTTAACCATCCGTATTTATTTTTATCACCCATCCGTGTATATGTTTTTAAAACCATGTGTCATCCATTTTTTTTCGGTATGGATATCGAAAATGAAATTACAAACCTTCTCCTATACATTCATTGTACAATACACTAATGCCATCTATGTGCTCTACGTGTTTACACGGACCCATTGACTTGAATTATCCCTCGTCACCTGGGCTGCGGGGAAAAAAAGCAGACATGTCTCCATATGGTTCACACAGATACATGGTCCATGTGAAAACATGGCCATGTTTGCAGCACCATAGGGTATAATAGGTACATGTGGTATCTGTGGAAAAAAATGCCATGGACGGGCCTTATTGTGTTTCAACCTACATATGACCGACAATGATCATCAACTATTTATTTTACTTGGTTACTCATATGCGTACATGTTACATCGGTATCATCAGTGTGCATCAATGTGTCATCCGTGTGTCTCCTATACATTTAATGTTAAATACGTAAAGCTCGTAGATGGCACACAGATGCCATCCATGTGCTGTACGTGTTTTTCACAAACCCCTTAGATTAGTATTGCCAATCTCATTTGTGCTGCCGGAAAAAAGATGGACATGTCTCTGTGTAGTTTACATGGATACATAGTCCATGTGAAAAACAGACATGTGAAGATGACCATTGTTTATAATGACTGTGCTGTGCTGTCCTTATTAAATCGATATCTTAGACTTGATGACATAGGTGAATTACTTTGAAAGTGTTGGGATGGCTGCATAGTTCTTTGTTAAAGTGTTTATTGCTGCTGTTAAAATGAGGATTTTAGGAGTCCATTTCTAGATGGACTCATAAAATGCTTGTTTTGATTTCGGGATTATATATCCATTCTGCTTTGGATATTCAAAGTCACTATACCAGTCTCATCAGGTTTAATTAATCTTTTTAATACTTCATATAGTTTTGAATTGTGAGATAGGGTCACAGATCTGTTTTAAATTATGCATTATTTACATTGTGACTGTGGGTTTGAGATGGACTAAATTTTTACTTTAATTACTGTGTTCTAGGCGCAGTATGAAAATCCACCACATATCTATGCATTAGCTGACAACATGTACAGAAACATGATCATTGACAGGGAAAACCAATGTGTCATTATAAGGTAAGAGACTTATCAATTTGTCTGTTATGGTTTGTTTTTGTGTGTATAATTACGGTATATCTCACTCCAAAAGCTGAAGAATTTGAGGATTTGCTGCTGTGTATTTCGCTGTACTTTTAAAGGGGTTGTCCAGTATTCTGATAGTGACTGCAGACATCTGAATTCTAATATCTGGTGCACTGCAGACTTCTGAATCTTCCAAGGGTGTGCACAGCACACTGCCAGGATTCTCTGGTATAGCCGGGGAGTGCTGGCAATCACATGACCGCAAGTATGTGATGTATATACGTAATAATAATCTTTATTTCTATAGCACCAACAGATTTTGAAGCGCTTCACAATTCAGAGCTTTATATACAAACAAACGTAAGTTACAGTTACAGACTTCTGGCCATTTTCTGACTATACATGCTTGCCTTCGCTCAAAACAAGTGAGTGGAAGCATGTCACATACTTGGCTGGAAATCTGGAAATCGCTTACTTGCAGTCATATGACCACCCACGCTCACTGGCAATACTAGAGAATCCTGACAGTGTGCTGTGTGCACGCTGTGAAGATTCAGAAGTCTGCCGTCACATTGTCTAGTTTTCTGATAAGTCTGCCATCACTAAACCACTTTAACTTTTAAAAAAGGGCTGGATGATTTCCTCAGTACACACAACATTGTTGGTTATAAATGACTTAGTGACCAAATGTAGAACTGGTGGAGGAAGGTTGAACTAGATGGACCTAGGTCTTTTTTCAACCTTAGTAACTATGTAACTATGTAACTACTAAAAATGTCTGCATCAAATCCATTATTTGTGGACTGTACTGAGGAAGATGACGCTTTTTTCTCTAATATATTGCAAAGTTTCATACATATAATTATGTATATTTATAGATCACTATAATTATAATTACACTGTGCTGTAGAAGCCACTAATTCTTAATCATCAGCTAAATGTGTATTGTCCTAATGATGATCCCTGTCAGAGGTAACGTTAGGAAGGTCTCTGCAGTTCCCGAAATAAGAGTGTTTTCTTTGCATGTTTCTAGTAGAATCTGATGAGTCTCCATCTTTGAATAGGGTTAGCTTAACACCACATCTGGGGTGGTCAGGAAATGACTAATCGCTTGTTTTTGAGGTTCTTTCCAATGATAATATTTTTACTATTTATGTATTTTACCTTACGGTAAGTTAGTGCGTACACAAAGTTTGTAAAGTCGTCTTTCGAAAATGTTGTTTCACATGATATTGCCAGAGGACAAATTAGTTCCAATTCACTCACATCCTGGTTTATTTTACCCAAACCTCAAAAGTTTGCTATGCTTGGGAGAATAAAAAGCTAACGAGTCAATCTATTTATATCAATAATCAAGCTGTGATCACTAATCATACCTAAAGGAGGCGCATTATTAATAAGTGTAAAGTGGATGGTACACTTGGGTATTCACAGGAATTAAACAATTGCTTACCTTGTTTTCTATGAAGGAGAAAAGATGTTGGAAACAAAAATTATTTATATTAATCTGTTAGTGCATTGCATTTTACTGATGATTAAGAGAGTATTATGTGCGCTGAATTATAGAATGTTTAATTGAAAGCCAGTTAGAGAATATGTTACCAGGTTTTGGGAGCGGTTCTGACACAATCAAGCGTTTTTAGATTTAGCAATGCAGCAGAGCTGAAAAAGTTGCCCCCGACAACACTAGGCTCTGTATGTAAAATGTCTATAGACAGTCGACAATGATAATCTCCTAAAGCTAAAACACACATTGCAGATAAACAATAGCACATATTGTCATAAGAGATGCATTGCTGAAATCTGTATTAACCTCTACAGCATGCTGTCTTCAGATTACACATTACACAGCAAAAAAGCCTGACAGATTCCCTTGAAAGGGGTGATCTGAAACAAAAAAATTTGTAATCCTAAATATGTCTATTTAATGTAGTAATCTAATCTTTTCTAATATACTTCAATTAAAAATACCTTATCATTCCCTCACTATGCTACATAATGGGGTTTTTTGTTGTTGTTTTTTTTTTTTTAATATTTTGTTTGACATCCTCCCGTACATGTTGGGATACTTAAATGAGACATCATCAAGTGTCAGAGGCTGCGGTCCCTGATATTGAAACGATACGTTATCAATGCCATCTGCTTCAGGAAATAGACTAGTCCATGTTCTACTGAGCATGCGTCAGTTCTCAATTACCTTGTCGTTGTGTCATATTACTTCCAATGCACAGTGACAGTGTGCTCCCTCACTGGACCTATTGAGAAGTGACGAGCCAGCAAGAAAGAGCGCGTCTGTCAGTTCAACATTGTAAGAAGAGAACCCGGTGAGCAGAGGACTTGGCTGGGGGCGCAGCTGGTTTCTGCTTTTTCTGCTCTCCACGTTCTCTACTTACAGTGCGCAGTATCAGAGTGCTCTCTTGCTTGCTGACTTGTCACTTCTCATTGGAGCCAGAGAGGGAGTGCACTGTCACTGTGCATTGCAAGTAACATGACACAGTGACAAGGGAGAATACGATGGAATTGGCAGTCAACGCATGTTCAGTAGAGCAGGAACTAGCCCAGCCCCTTAAATGCATGTCACTGATGACGCATCGTTTCAGGGTGAGGATGTAGGTTGCGGCAGGTATTTAAGCCCTTGCTCCCTGATGACCTGTCGTTTGAGTATTCCAGCATGCACCATCAAACAAGACATAGGTTAAAAAAAATAAAATAAAACCATTAGTGTAGTGAGAACAAGAACTTTTTCATTATAGTGTATTAAAAAAAGATTAGATTATTACATTAAATAGATATTTAGGATTAAAATAAAGGTTTGCTTCAAATCACCCTTTTATGGTCCACAAGCGTGATGGATATTTTGTAAAATTTTCCTTTGAATATACTTGGAGCTAAATCCTCCTGACTGATGAGGGGCTGCTTATAAGTCTTTGGCTTTACCCAGAAAGAAACAAAATAGGATGATGAAACTTTACATTTATTCTACATACTCTCCACTGATGTCAACGCACTTCTTACATCGGTATTCCAAGTTCTGTAAGCCTAGCAAAAAGGATTTCGGTTGTGCCTCAAACCAGGCATCCGTAGCAGCCATGGCATCAGAAATGGTGTGAAATTTGGTATCCTTGAGGTCTTTCTTCAGGTTTAGAAACAGATGATAGTCAGAGGGAGCTAGATCTGGTGAATAATATAACATGCATGGTCAACCAGCTGGAAGCCCAGCTCTGCCAGTTTTACCATGGTCGCTTTCTGCAGTGTGAGCGGAGGCGTTATCTTGCAGGAACAAGATTCCTTTTGACAGCTTACCGCACCTTTTTGCCTTCAGAGCTGCATTCAATTGGTCCAAAAGTTTAATTTAATACCTTGCATTGATCGTGGAACCCTTTTGAAGGTAGTCCACTAGCAGCACGCCTCCTTATCCATCCCAGAACACAGACGCCATCACCTTTTGTGGCTGATTTTTGCACTTTGAACTTCTTTACATGAGGAGAACCACTGTGCCTCCAATCTTTTGACTGCTTGTTGTTTTCAGGGTCATACAAGTAAATGCAGGTCTAATCTATAGTGACCAGTCGATCCAGAAAGTTCTTATAAGTCCAGAAACGCTGACAAATGGACCGGGAAGTTTTTGCTCACATGCTTCTCTGATCTGTTGTCAAATATTTAGGGACCCACTTTGCAGATAGCTTCCTCATGTCCAAAAGTTCATAGATAATTACACAAATACATTCACGGGAAATCCCAATGATGTTTGCTATTGCTTTAGCTGAAATTCATCAATTCTCCAGTATAAGGTTGTGCACAGCATCGATGATCTCCAGAACAACCACTCTCAGTCGTCCAGGACGTTCCTCATCATTGGTGCTGAAGTGACCCGTTTTAAATTTGGCAACCCATTTCTTAACTGGAGAATATGAAGGGCATTGATTCCCCCCCAATGTCTGCGACATATCACCATGAATATCTTTCGCGGACTTTCCTTGCAGAAACAAGAATTTTATCACTCCTCTGTTCTCAGTTGCTGTGACTATCTCATTAGACTCCACCATTTTGTTTTCCCGCGTGCGTAGAACACTGTTGCCATAAGCAACACACACAAATTTTGAAAACATATATTAGACCCATAAGGATTTCATGTGATGTGATGTAACATTCGTTACCATAGAAACAAAAAAAGATCACAAAGCCAAAGACTTATCAGAAGCTCCTTGTGTGCTATATTCTTGTAGTTGTAATGGAACAAAACAAATCCATATATTACAGTGCCAATATGGGACATTTCACCCTTAGCAAAAGCAAGTGTATTGCTGCCGTTAGGTTGTTCACTGTTTTAAGATGTTACAAACCTTAAATGAAACTTATTTGATGAATTTGTGACCATATTCACAAGTGGAAAGCTAATGGATATTAATGTTTTGATCGCTGGGAACTGTTTAATGAGCTTTTATTTTTTGTAAAGCAATAGAACAAATGTAAGGCTACTTTCACACTTGCGTTCAGCGCAGTCCGTCACTATGGAGAATAGCGCAGTCCGTTAACGCACTGCGCTATTCTCCATAGACTTGTATGGACGACGCACTGTAACGCAAGTGTCAGCGTTGCATCCGCTGGACGACGCAGCGTCGTTATTTTGACGCTGCATCGGGCGGAAGGAACGCAGCATGTAACTTCTTTTGAGCGGCAAAAACCTTTATTTTTTACTGCGCATGCTCATTTTTTTTTTTTTATTAAAATCACAGAAACTTTATTTTGTTTCTCGGGGCCGAACATTCAGCTGAGCGCCCAGCTGCCGGCATGTGAGAGCTCTCAGCTGAGCGCCCGGCCGCCGGCATGTGAGAGCTCTCAGCTGAGCGCTCGGCTGCCGGTATGTGAGAGCACTCAGCTGAGCGCCCGGCTGTCGGCATGTGAGAGCGCTCAGCTGAGTGGACCGTTCACAATAGTCTGATGCCGGTAAAACTGTAAAAAAGAGAGAAAAAGAGAAAAAAAAAGCTTTCCGTTGTTTTGTACGATCCGTTGCAATGCAACGGATGCCGTTCAATGCAAGTGTGAAACTAGCCTAAGAGAGAGAAAATTATTATAAAATGACAGTGTAAAGCTAAATCCATATAGTTCCCATGTATTCACCATTATCTACTCTACATCTATTTAAAGTGCTGCTTTAATTACATCAACATTTTGTAGTAGCTGTACAATCTAAGCAAGCTGTCCTCCGCACCGTCCTCATGTGGGAGGGTGACATCATCCTGGCCACAAAGCTTCCGATATAGAATTCCAAAGCCACATTTCCATTTCTCCTTTCATGAAAAGTAGCACACTCTATATATTTACCATTACTGCTGAGATGTTTTTATATTTTCCATAAGTTAGCTATACTGGGGAACATAGGGGAACATTCCTGTTGTGGTGGTGCCATTATTGCTTTGTCATTTAATTGACTGGCTTTCTTTGTAATTTTTTTTATATTTTTTGACTTTTGTCATAAAGAGATTTCCTAATTCTTATTTATTCCTCTACAAAGTTATGAAAAACACTAAAAATCTATACTACTTTTCACATACAGAATGTAGTATCAATATTACCAAAACCTTTTATTCTCCCATATTATGAAATGTTATGATACTCACGAGATATCCCCATTCTGTTGCGTAATATGAAATACTCAGTACTTGTATACTCTTTTATAAATCCATGCTATACTCACATATGGCCTGTTCTCCTTTTATAGAACGAACACTTCTACCTTCCTCACCATTTCATATAGTTTACGTTGTTCTTGGTAGATGTTTTCGTCTATATTAGCTGTACTCTGCAATTTTAGTGCATTTTGTGGCTTTTCTCTATTATAATGAGGAGTTTTAGTGCTATATAAATATGGTTATTCTCATATTAAGTTGCTTTAGTTAGACAGCTTAAAACTAACTTAGAAAAAGCAAGTCAATTACAATCTGCTATCATTCTCCTGCACTGATCGCTTTTATCTTACCTAGTGTACAGCTCGTTTCCATGGAGATCGGTCACAAGTGCCTGGCTGAGTGTTAGCAGTAGCTGCATCAGATCTCTTCAGCCCATTGATCTCTATGCAGCAATTAGCTGCTCATCTCCTTCCCCTTTTATAATAGCTACTGAAAGGGCACTTTTATTAGTCCAGTAAAATTACAATCCCCTTGGCACACAGTGTGGGCAGTTTCCAGAGCAGTCCTCCTAATGAAGACTCTTTCTTTTCTGAATCCTGTACTTTTTTAAAGCCACCGTTATCGGAAAAGAAATACAGACAAAGCGTTAATGTGTAGTAGCAGACTAAGGCCTTGTTCGCACGTACCTGCTGAATATTCTGCAGCGATTTGACAGCACATGTGCGCTTCAAATCGCTGCAGAAACACTGCATAATGGATGCAGTTTTTCTGTAGGAAAATAGCCGATTTACTGCGTTTTGGATGCTGCCCCCACTATAGACAGAGTGGGAACTGCATCCATAGCACACGGAATAATTGACATGCTGCTTTTATGAACACACGGATTTGGGTCAAAATTTTAGCACCCAAATTGCTGCATTCAAAAAAGCAACGTGCGCCGTTCGCACGTATCATGCACAATCTACATAGATTGTGCAGGGGACGCAGGACGCATGCAATTACGCAACGTGCGCATGAGCCCTAACACTACTTACCAGAACTGCCACTCAAGGAAAAGCACCCACCCCTAGGCAACCAAAAGTAAGGAGACTGTAGAGCTCTGATCTGAGGTGACCAAAAACTAGAAATGATGAATCAGGGCTTATAAGAGGTTTTTGAAGCCACTTTTCCATTTTTGTCTTAAGGTATTTGCTGATGATTATTGTGCCAAATTCATCAAAATGTCATGTGCAGTTCATGAGTTTGGCAGAAAGGAAAAAAATGGTGCTTTATTTGCAACTTTTTAAGCAAGGACATACAAAAAACTCTACCAGGGCATGACTGCAATAGAGTTTCATCAAATACAACTTTTTAAAAAGTCACAAAGTTTGGTGCATAAGCCAAAAATATCTGGAATGACTAAACTTTGTCCACAAAGCAGAAAAGAAAAACAAAAAACAGGCGAGTATATAAGATAGACTTCAAAAAAAGGTGCAAAAAGAATAATGAATTAAGTGCAAACTAAAATAGATGCAATGCATATTTATAATATACTGTATATTCCCTTCTTTTTTTTCCTATTTAGTGGAGAAAGCGGTGCAGGAAAAACAGTGGCTGCAAAATACATCATGGGCTACATTTCTAAAGTATCAGGGGGAGGCCCAAAAGTTCAGGTGAGGAAAATGGCTTTTTACTTGTGCTAAATACCACTGGGAATTATTTCTTGCTCAGTAAGGACAGTACCTCCAGAAGTCAAGTCCAAATGCATTTCAGTCGGTCAGTGCCACATCTGGTTACAGTCTGTATGGGTGTGGAGACATGGCGATATTATTCTAAGCTCCTCCGGGGCATTGTCGATTCCGACATTTACCGCTCTGCCTGAAATCCTACAGACAGTATGTCCTTTTCCAATACATTTCATATGTTGACCGCTGCCTCCTTTTGTCATTTTCAGCATGTGAAGGATATTATTCTGCAGTCCAATCCTTTATTAGAGGCCTTTGGGAATGCGAAGACTGTCAGAAATAACAACTCCAGCAGATTTGTAAGTTGCAGTTATTTCTTTTGCATGCACTTGTGTAAAAAACTTCCTAATCTTAATACTTCTATAGTAAAGAAATTTAGATTTATGTGCCAAGCAGGTATCTATATTATTTCACTGACTATAAAAGTGGAGTTTGTCTAAAAAGTGACTTTTAATCAGAACGTTAACAATTGTACACCTATAGTGCCCTGTACTGGACACCAATAATAAAGATGTGCCGTGCGTGCCTTATTGTGAGTTATATGCATGTATTTCTCAGCTGGAATGTAAAATCAAACCCTACCGGGTAAAGTTTAGGATATAACTAGGGATGATCGAATACCTCAAATATCTCGCTTTGTGAATGTTTTCCGAATAGGTCGCCACTACGCGAAAATTCGATGCGCAATGTAAGTCTATGGGAAGCCTGAATAGTTGTTGTCCGGGTTTCTCATAGACTTGCATTGCACATTGAATATTCGCGAATAGTCGAATAGCGACGACCTATTCGGAAAATATTCGTGAAGCCGAATATTTGAGGTATTTGATCATCCCTAGTTATAAACCATATCACTGAGCAATGAAAGGATATCTAATGTCATCAAAAATCTATTTTATTTTACTTTACAGGTGATTATATTATACAGCACAGAGTTGTAGATATTTAGATAAATGCCACAAAATCATAGAGGGGTGTCTATGTACTCTGTACATAGCATGTGTTTGGCATTGGCCACTAAACCTATAGTTACCAAATTATACACAGCAGAAGACCAAAGAAGAAAGGTCAGTACTCACCTGAAATCTTGAAAGTCAGTCCTTTATTTGATCTGATAAAAGCAGGACGGGAGGGAAGGGGAGGATGCAAAGAGCAGAAGGACGACAGCTGCCATTTTGCGCTTAAGGTTGCACTTCTACGGGTCCCTTACGCGCGAAATGGCAGCTATCGTCCTTCTGCTCTCTGCATCCTCCCCTTCCCTCCCGTCCTGCTTTTATCAGATCAAATAAAGGATTGACTTTTTGAAGATGTTGGGTGAGTGCTGACCTTTCTTCCTTGGTCTGCTGCTGTGTATAGTTTATATCTGCTTGGTTACAGCACCCCATGACTTGCTTCTCCACCCAGCTTCACAGCTATGCCGTCTTTCAGACCGTAGTGTGTGTGTGTGTGTGTGTGTGTGTGTGTGTGTGTGTGTGTGTGTGTGTGTGTGTGTTAGTAGTGCTGGACACTTTGTGTTTTTTTTTTTTTGTTTTTTTTTTTAGTATCTGCTATAGTTACCAAACCTATAAGCTCAGTACATGGGATGAGTGCCGCTTAAATCATTCTATAAGGCGCCCTTGCACTGGAAAATATCCATATGTTTCATCCATATGGTAGGTCTGACAGTAGCAGTTAAGCCACGCTGAGCAGTGCCTTATACCTAAGTACTATGTGCTGTGCTTCCTAAAGTGCTTGTGCCAAAAGACCTCATGCTCTACGCGTTTCCTACATTATTTGTTCTTGCCTGAAATCATCAGGGGCATTATAGCAGCGTTAAGGTGTGCATGGCAGACTTTATTAATGGTGTCCAGTACTGGGCACTATAGGTGTACAATTTTTAAAGTTCTGATTAAAAGTCACTTTTTAGACAAACTCCAAACTTTTAACGTATTTCACTGACTACAGAAGTGGAGTTTATCTGTTAGTGTATACAGTGAAAAATATCTATATTATTTGGGTGTAATCACCTACCCATGAAATGTTTTTAAATCTGTTTTTCCAAAAGGGAAAATACTTTGAAATCCAGTTCAGTCCTGGAGGAGAACCAGATGGAGGCAAAATATCTAATTTTTTGCTGGAAAAATCTCGAGTGGTGATGAGAAATCCAGGAGAAAGAAGTTTTCATATATTTTATCAGGTATGAGCACGAACAGAAAATATTGTTTAATGGCACTTGTGAATGCACTACTTATTAACAAGAGTCTTGGATTGCCGTCCTTTTATCCTTCCTTCTGTATTTGTGTATATAGACTTGTTCCAAGGCTTTCTGACCTGAATCATTCTGCAGTTCCCTGTTGGATCGTCTGGGTGCTAATGTCAAATGAATATTATTAAATGTATCAAATCATATTCCCGTGTCAACAGATGTTATTATTGTTACACAGTCTTCAGTGGCTAATACTTGGCAAAAGAGTGCAAAAAGCTGTGAAGCTCATTGTGTCATCTTGTGGGATTACATGAGTTACTGATTAAATGCATTTCAAGTCTAAGTAACAATCTGAAAATAAACTCTTGTGTAAGGAAGAAAGGTCGAGTTCAGACGGAGCAGAATCCTGGACAGATACTGATTTATTTCACGCACACACAGATTTTTACTATTGATCTCACCTGTTTAATGTATAGGGGCTAAGGCGGGCTTTACACGTTGCGACATCGCTAGCAATTGTTAGCGATGTCCAGAGCGATAGCACCCGCCCCTGTCGCACATGCGATATGTGCTGATTGCTGCCGTAGCGAACATTATCGTTACGGCAGCTTCACATGCACATACGTGCTCGGTGACGTCGCTGTGACTGCCGAACAATCCCTCCTTCAAGGTGGAGGTGCGTGCGACATCACCGCAACGTCACTAATCGGCCGGCCAATAGAAGCGGAGGGGCGGAGATGAGCGGGACATAACATCCCGCCCACCTTCTCCCTTCCAGAATTGCCATCGGGACGCAGGTAAGGAGATGTTTGTCGCTCCTGCGGGTTTACCCACAGCGATGTGTGGAGCTGGAGGAACGACAAACAACATTGTACCTGCGGTCGAACCGACATTATGGAAATGAACGACGTTACACGGATCAGCGATATTGTACGCTTCTGTGCTTGTTCGTCATCGCACCTAGGATTTACACGTTGCGATGTCGATACCGGCGCCGGATGTGCGTCACTAACGACGTGACCCCGACGATATATCGGTAGCGATGTCGCAATGTGTAAAGCCCCCCTAACTCTATGGTGAATCGGCATGTAACACAGATAGCATTAGCAGTAAATTTCTCCTGCTGTATGTGGACCCAGCAAACGGCTCCAAATTAAAGGGAACCTGTCACCAGATTTGGCCTTTATAACCTAAAGCCACCACCAGTGGGTTCTTATATACAGCATTCTAGAACACTGTATATAAGAGCCCAGGCTGCTGTGTAGAACATAAAAATGACTTTATAATACTCACCATAATACTCACTCATACTCAAGGGGCGGTGCGTGCAGACTGGTCGGATGGGTGTCTCTGTTCTCCGGGTGCGGCGCCTCGCCTCCTCTTTCAGCCATCTTTGTCCTCCTCCTTCTGAAGCGTGGGTGCATTACGCGTCCTACGTCATGCACACAGGCCGGCATTGAGGTCCTGCGCAGGCGCACTTTGATCTGCCCCCTTCGTGGGTAGCGGGTAGGGAATTTCTGCCATTGTGTTTGGTTGTTCCGGTAAAAACATAAATTAGAGGAAAATGAGGGAGAACAGACCAATTCTAATGTTGTGGGTTAGTTTGGGTTGTTTGGCATGAATTCATGTACTGTAGCTGCCAGAGTTTCCATAGACTCCCTCTATGGACCAAAAGTAAAAACCTTCATAAGTTTGGATGCAGATACTTATTATTTTCTTTGGGGCTATTCACATATCGAGGGTTTTTTTGTGGACTGAGTGCAAAAATAAATAAAAATGATGCATGTCCTTATTTGATCTAAGTCACGGATCAAAATCACACATTCAATTTTATAAGTCTATGAAAAACTAATTTCCATCCTCTTCAAAGGGTAACGAAAACTTGGAATTTTTTTTGGGGGGATAAAGTAAAATGGGATCAAACAACACTGATGGTATAAACTGATATCAACCAAAAAAATCAAGCAAACAAAAAAGGACAGGAGAATGAAGCCTAAGAGCGCAGTCACACAGTATAACTCGTCTGAGGATCTCAGCGCATTGCTCAGACTGGCCAGCGGCTCTCCTGAGCTGAGCGTGACAGCTGCAGAGAACTACATACTGTCAGGAGAGCCGGTAGCCTGTCTGAACATTGCGATACAATCCTCGCACAAGTTATACGGCTATGAGAAACCAAGGGAAAAATTGTGAAAACATACCCTGCTGTAACTAAATAAAAGCATAGTGCATATAAACATAGGGTACTTAGTAAACACTGTTTTTGATCAAAAAAAGCATAAAGCTATCCCACCAACGCCAAGGTGTACCCAGTTGGGATAGTACCTACACTCTCTAATATTAAAACCTTACCATGGGTCTAAAATAGGCCTCAATGTGGCTAAGGGCTGAGAGCGACCGGGTTCCAACAGGACACACACAGTCAGGGGGATTCACAGAATGAAATGTCCAGCTCACCAAGAGGGAGCTATACGGCTATGTGACTGCACCCTAATAGTTGGAGTTTTGGAAGCTGCACCTGTAACAATCAGCTGAATGACTTTAAAAAAAACACTAAGCTGTGGGTTAATGGGATATAATATTTAATTAAAATATGCTCTTTTAGCCTTTTGTGGAGATAAAACTCAAAAAATATTGAAAGTAAATTAATCTCCAGGTTTTTACCACCTAATATCTAAAATTTATAATAAATGTATAAATTTACAATGCAGAAACAGACCCTGATTCAAGTAATGTGTCACTTACTGGACTGCTTGCTGTAATTTTGATTTAATTATTGTATTATCGGCAGGAGATTATCACTAGTGGACTAGTAAACTTGCTGCCATATAGTCTTCCATATGAGCGCTAGCTAACCCTGCCTCCATCAGATTGGCAGCTTTCTGCCTATGCACATTGAACACAGAATGCTGTCAATCATTGGTGTGGGCAGAGTTATACAGAGCTTAGCATTCAGAGAACAAGTAGATTTGCAACAGATAAAACTGTGATTTTATCAGAACATGAGCAACCCAATAAGTGACACATCACTGGAATCAGGGTCTTTGCCCCAACATCATGCTACTCTCAGATGCGGTAGGAAAAACCTTGTGACAGATTCCCCTTAAGATCACAATGCAGTTACTAAAATGTTTGTGGGTGAAATATTGTGAAAGAAAACGCAACATAACCCAAATCTGTTTTCTATCACTTGCTGCAGTTGATTGAAGGTGCTTCAAAGGAACAAAGGAATGACCTTGGGATTACAAACCTAGATTATTATTACTACCTTAGTCAGTCTGGATCTTACAAAGTGGATGATATTAATGACAAGAGGGACTTTCAAGAAACCATGGTAAGGGATTTGTCTGTGTATACTTTTTTACATGTTTGTAGACATTAGTTGTCCTGGTCATCCCATGTTTTCTGCTCCCAGCAGAGGCATACTGCACTTTTTAACTGGTGATAGGCTGCAGAGCATATATGTGCATAGCCTTCCCTTCTGCATAGAATTACAGTCGACTAGCCTTCTATACAGTAGAGCAAAATAATATTAGATAGATAGACAAATGGCACACTTGTAAGCCAAGTGAATAGCGACATACAAATACCATTGGCGCATGCACCAGAAGCTGAATGCTCATGCTGAATGAAGATCCTAAGCACTGTGTGAACAC
Organism: Anomaloglossus baeobatrachus; assembly: GCF_048569485.1. NCBI lineage: Eukaryota > Metazoa > Chordata > Amphibia > Anura > Aromobatidae > Anomaloglossus > Anomaloglossus baeobatrachus. Next base: position 476,138,944 of record NC_134356.1, read on the forward strand.
GGTCTTAGCGGGGATGTTAATGTCAGGAGCCTCATCTGTTAAGCAGAGCAGACGGATAGCACCGGTCACTCTGGAGAAGCCTGCACATACATACTCTTCTCTCAGACATACTATTGATCTTAACTATATAATGCTTCATCTTCTATAAGGTGGGGCTGGAGGGGAAAAGTACACTTTTCACTTAGGATCAGCAACTTTCAGACATTTAAGTCTGTAATCAATGAGGGAACTATGTTTAGCACCCCCAACTTTTAGGCTATGTGCCCACGCTGCGGAAAATGCGCGGATTTTGCCGCGGATTTCTCGCGGAAAAGCCGCGGATTTCCCGAAAAGCTGCAGCACAGGTACTTCCCAGCCATTTCTATGGCATTTTGGAAATGTTGTACCCACGCTGCGGATTTTTCCGCAGCGGATTTCGTGCGGATTTTGGTCCGGAAAAATCTGCAACATGTCAATTATTGTTGCGGATTTTCATCCGGATTTTGGCTTTAAGGCTATGTGCCCACGCTGCGGATTTTGCCGCGGATTTACCGTGGATTTTCCGAAAATCTGCAGCAGCGGCACTTCCAAGCCATTTCAATGGCATATTGCAAATGCTGTGTCCATGCTGCGGATTTTTCCGCGGCGGATTTGCCGCGGATTTTGATCCGGAAAAATCTGCAGCATGTCAATTATTGTTGCGGATTTTGGTGCGGATTTTGGGTATAGAATGGGGGAAAAAAAAAAATCCGCATCAAAATCCGCGGCAAATCCGCGGCAAAAATAAGGTGCGGATTTGCCGCGAAAGTCGCGGATTTTCATGCAGAAAAATCCGCAGGTACATTCTACCGTGGACACATAGCCTAAAATTGGGGGAAAAAAAAAAATCCGCATCAAATCCGCGGTAAATCTGCGGCAAATCCGCACCTTTGAAAAGGTGCGGATTTTGCTGGAAAGCTGCGGATTTTGATGCAGAAAAATCCGCAGCTACATTCTCCCGTGGACACATAGCCTTAGGACAGCTGAAATTCTTCGACCCCCTTCAACTACTTAAAGAGAAATAACCATCACGATTTTCATATATAAAGTAAAGCCAGTGCTATACTGGCACTCTGATGCTGAATGTAAGCATGGCTTTTGTTCTGAGATTGCAGGTTTTATTTCAGAAATATGTGCAAGTAAAGTTACAGCAATACACTGCTATTTGATTAACAATATGTCGGTTGGGTTTTGCAATCTATTTCCGCCCCTGTCTGCTGACTGGCCTTGGTAGATTTTAGACTGTATGGGCTCCTTCCAGGTATGAGTAATTTCTATCACGTGATAGGGTCGTGTTCGAAATGCAGCCCATACAGTCTAGCATCTTCCAAGGCCAAGCAGGTAGGCAGACAGGGGCGGAATAGATGGCAAAACCCAACCCACATATTTTTGCCCTTGTTGCACCTGTCAATCAAATAGCAGTGCATTGCAGGAACTTTACTTTCACATATTTCTGAAATAAAACCTTCAATCTATGAACAAAAGGTATGCCAAGATTCAGCCTCCTAGTGATGGTATAACACTGGCTTTACTTTATATATGAAATCCTGCTGGTTGGTTCTCTTTAATACAATAAGGCCCACAATAAAAGGAGTTGGCAAGTGCTTCTGCAAAACCGTCGGATCAGTATTAGTGTGGACTCCTAACTATCAGGCATATGGAACGTCAGAAAACTCATTTTCCGTATAGGAGAAAGCTTAAAGGGGACAATGCTTTCAGTGTTGAGGATTGTTGTGCTCAACTAGATTACTGACAAAGTACTAGTAAAGCATTGTTCACTGTACTAGAAGAGGTGCGAAGGTGATGGTTATACTTTGAAGAAAATCTATATACACTATATAGGATCTGCTAGTCTCTCTAATAATTCTCATTTTTGTTCCCTACAGCACGCCATGAGTGTTATTGGTATTTTTGCTGAAGAGCAAGCCATGGTGCTTCAGATTGTAGCAGGCATTCTGCATCTGGGTAACATTAGCTTCAAAGAAAAAGGAAACTATGCTGCAGTGGAGAGTGAAGAGTGTAGGTATTTCTGCATATGACTAATGGACTGACGCTTTTAGAAGCACTCCTGTTATTTATTGTTATTCGCTAACCCTGTGTAAATATTAGTGTTGTGTCATTGTGTTAATATACTCATCAATTGCCGGTCTACCAGTGTCCAGCTCCATTCTGATCCTGTTTTGAGTCACATGATGGCAATTCCTATCAGACAGATCACACTACTCATTGTGTGTGAGCTAGAAGTCTCTCAGTGCAAGTCTATGGGGCACTTTGCACACTACGACATCGCAGCTGCGATGTCGGTGGGGTCAAATCGAAAGTGACGCACATCCGGCGTCGCAGTCGATATCGTGTGTAAATCCTTTTTGATACGATTAAGGAGCGCAAAAACGTCCAAATCGTATCATCAGTGTAGCGTCGGTCATTTCCATAATTTTGGAAGGACCGATGTTACGATGTTGTTCCTCGTTCCTGCGGCTCACGCCGGCTATGCGGAAGGACAGAGGTTGGCGGGATGTTTACGTCCCGCTCAGCTCCGCCCCTCCACTTCTATTGGCCGCCTGCCATGTGACGTCGCTATGACGCCGCATTACCCGCCCCCTTAATAAGGAGGCGGTTCTCTGGCCAGAGCGACGTCGCGTGGCAGGTGAGTGCATGTGAAGCTGCCGTAGCGATAATGTTCGCTACGGCAGCTATCACCATGATATCGCAGCTGCAACAGGGGCGGAGACTATCGCGCTCTGCATCGCAAGCATCAGCTTGCGATGTCGTAGTGTGCAAAGTGCCCCTAAGGAGCCTTGTTCTGATGCTCCATAGACTTATTTGTAAAAGCGACTTCCAAATCAAACACAGACCCCAGCTTGACTAATAGGGCTGGAACGACACTGGAAACCGGGGAAGAAGGCGATCAGTGAGTATATTAATACACCTAAATTACACAGGTTTAGGGAATAAACAGCCATAGTGCATTCTGTTTATCTTGTGATCTAAAACATTTCTGCAATTGGTTTTAATTAAAAAAAAATAAATAAATAACTTGTATATCTCATGTAGCTTGCATGTGTTGCATGGTCACAGGCACTAATTCTAATAGCGTGAAATAGTATTTACCACAATCCAAATTGGATACCCCTCTGCAAATTCACTAATAATTAATGTACATATTGTACAACCATGAGACCAAGTCAAGAATAATAGAACAAAATGTGGTGCCCATCATGATCTCATTACATGAAGATGATGGCTCTTGGTTGATTTTGTCTTCCATTCTTAACTTTATCGTCTGATGAAGGTCGTTGGTGGATCTGAAAGGTTGACATGATGGATTGCTCTATTGCAAGTCAACTTAATTGGTCTTTTAAGATGTGCAAAGATACATATGTACAAAATAGTGTTCCTGTCTATAGCTACCACTTATAAATATGGCAACAAGAATACCTGCTTTATTTGTAGCCAGTATCATTTCTGATGTCTATAGCAATACTAGGAGAAACTATCCGGGAGACTTTTGCTTTGTTTATTTGAGACCATTTGTTACTGTTAAGTGCACAAATTAACAGGGTTTTCTATTTATTCAAAATGGATGAGCTATCCTTAGCATAGTCACCATAATCGATCCTTTGGTGGTCCAACACAGAGGCAGAAAACTACAATATCTACTACATGAGCACCACATCCCCCTTCAAACACCCAATGAGCCAGGAGTCAGACTCCCTCCAATCATAAATAAAAGTAAACTGTCGCTACTAGGAATAAAAAAAGAACCACCCCTTTAATTCATCTGACTTATTACATTACTTATGGTTCCTCGAATATCAGTATGGAGTCACTAGTTATCCGATCTCCTGTCTACCCTGCCTTATATCATTTCATTGTTGTATAAAGCAAAGCGACACTACTCTGTCCTCCTCCTCCTTGACCTATCTTTTGCATTTGACACCGTGGACCATTCCCTCTTGCTACAGATTCTCTCATCTCTTGGTATCACAGACTTGGCATATCCTGGATCACTTCATATCTAACAGATCGGATTTCAGCGTCTCCCACTCACACTACCTCCTCATCCCGCCACCTATCTGTTGGTGTCTCCCAAGGTTCAGTTCTTGGACCACTGCTGTTCTCCATATACACCTTTGGTCTGGGACACCTCAGAGTCCCACGGCTTTAGTATCATCTCTATGCTGATGATACACAGATCTACCTCTCTGGACCTGACATCACCTCCCTACTAACCAATATCCCACAATGTCTGTCTGCTATTTTATCCTTCTTCTCTGCTCGATTTCTAAAACTGAACATGGACAAAACAGAATTGATTACCTTTCCCCCATCTCACTCTTCCACCCCACCTGACCAATCCATCAAAGTTGATGGCTGCTCACTCTCCCCAGTCATGCATGCTCGCTGCCTGGGGATAACCCTTGACTCCACTCTCTCCTTCAAGTCACATATCCAAGCTCTTTCCATTGCCTGCCAACTCCAGCTCAAAAATATTTCCTGGATCCGTACATTCCTTGACCAAGAATCTGCAAAAACGCTAGTGCCCTTATTATCTCCCAGCTCGACTACTGCAACCTCCTGCTTTCTGGGCTCCCTTCTAACACTAACGCCCCCTACAATCTATCCTAAACTCTGCTGCTTGACTAATCCCCTCGCTGTTCCCCAGCTTCTGCTCACTGCCAATCTCTTCAGTCTTCCCATTGCCCAGAGACTCCAGTTCAAAACCCTAACCATGACATTGAAAGCCATCCACAACCTGTCTCCTCCCTACATCAGTAACCGTTTCCCTGTACCTACCTGCATGGCATGAATGGCGCTATAATAATAATGATCATAAATAATATGGGACTATCCTGTGAAGACGTTAGATCACTTCTGTAAGTAAAGATGGTACAACCCAGAATAACACATTTATATTTCATGAGTAGAATTTGATATGCCCCGATATCAGATAGAATTGTACAATAACAGTGTGTTGAAGCTTATGTCTTTAAATGAGTTTGATGACAGTAATTCCCGTAAGCATGTATTCTGCCGTCCATCATTAGCACTAATATGGTGTGCAGATATAGCCGCAATGTGGCCACAATCTGCTATTAATCTAGAAGAAAGGAGGGAAGTAAAGTACTTTTTAATGTCTAGAAATTGCTTCCAGGATCCCAGGAACAAAGTGATGCAGAAATCACAAACATTATCTGAAAAGCTGTCCTTCCAGGGACACTGTCTTGATGGAGGTCATTAGACCAAGGATCTGTAGAAACAAACAATATCTGGAAGTATCAACAGAGAAATATCATAGGTAGCCCTATGGAAAAAATAGAAAAATATATATATACTCTGTCTCTATGTCTGTGTCTGTCTCTTTCCCTGGCAGTCTGTCTCTTTGTCTGTGTCTGTCTTTGTGTCTGTCTCTTGCCCTGGCTGCATTGTGATACGCCAACATATATAATATATATATATATAACTGTATATTACTCCTAATAATTATTGACCTTTTTTTTTTTTTTTTTTATTTTCTAAATGGTGCTAACTGCCCAAAAGTGGGGGCACAAATGTTAAAAAATCCCCTGGACTTAATACAGGGCACATAGGGCTTTGAATAATGGCGATTTAATACCTAAATAATCTTATGACACGTTCAGGAATCCTTTAAGTTTTCTTAATCTCCTTTTAATTATCTGAAACTCAGTAGGGATAATGATGAAGTATATTTTAAACCAAAACCTAAGACCATCAGTGCAATAATGAGCTTAGCGGCACTCAAAAATACGTCTCCAAGGAGGTTTAGTATCCAGATTCCCTGCAGTAAGATTAATTAAGCCGAATATTTACCTGTAATGTGGAGGAAAAAACAGCAGTTACAATAAATTTGTAAGGCTTGGTGCACACTGCATCAGCGATTATATGTCAGGAAGATTTACTGACCTATATCGCTGGTGGAAGTTGTATGCTATTTTAACGGCATATAGTGACATACTATACAGCTGCGTTTGTTCAAAGCTCTTTATCGGTCATTGTCTTAAAAGGTTTTCTTGTCCAAGATTAGTCCTGAGACAAAAAAAAAACAAAGCTAGGTACAGCTTTTGAAAACTTTGCTATTGATTTTCATCCTCAGGAAAATTCATATTTCTCCTATCAGTGGGCAAATGAGTGGAGGTGTATGTAGTATATAAACTGGCTGAGTCCACCAGTATGAAATGGCTTTGGCTTGTAAAGAAGGCTCCTGCATGATGGAAACCCCTCTAGGATATTCATATTCCTTAATGCATATGGGTAGGGGTTGTCCTAATGTGACAAACCCATTTAAAATACAACTTTTTTGCATAAATCCAATAAATGACATTTGAATGAGCTGTTGTTATAATCTCCTATATTTACAGTTTTAGCATTCCCTACATTTCTTCTTGGAATAAATCAAAGTCGTCTAAAAGAGAAGTTAACAAGCAGACAGATGGACAGCAAGTGGGGCGGAAAGTCTGAGTCCATCAATGTGACCCTGAACGTGGAGCAAGCCTGCTACACCCGAGACGCCTTAGCCAAAGCACTGCATTCTCGATTATTTGATTTTCTGGTGGATGTAAGTATGGCCTTATATACAGGTGTAAGCTGGGATGGTACCAACCTTATTCTACGCACATAAACCGGTGACAGGTCATTTCTCCAAACACAATATTTTGTCTTGACATGTAACAAGGTTTATTGAGTGAGCACATTCTTGAGGAGCACCCCCTGAGATCCTACCATGGTGACAAGAATGATTTCTATACTGTAAATGATAATGCTATTGCATACATAGAAAATATTGATATTCGACTTTGATTTTTATCCTTTTGATATTTTTCAATCATTGTCTATTGTCTGGTGTTTATTTTTATATGATGGTAAGGTATACGATTAAATAAGTATTGAGTGACTAATTGTTTCTGAAGAAATACATTATAAATATTTTTTTCTACTAGTTGTCCTGTGCTTCCTGGGGTCCTTGGACCTGCATGAGATTTAGGGTCACTTTGCACACTACGACATCGCAAGCCGATGCTGCGATGCCGTGCGCGATAGTCCCTGCCCCCGTCGCAGCTGCGATATCATGGTGATAGATGCCGTAGCGAACATTATCGCTACGGCAGCTTCACATGCACTCACCTGCCCTGCGACGTTGCTCTGGCCGGCTAACCGCCTCCCTCCTAAGGGGGCGGGTTGTGCGGCGTCATAGTGACGTCACACGGCAGGTGGCCAATAGAAGCGGAGGGGCGGAGATGAGCGGGACGTAAACATCCCACCCACCTCCTTCCTTCCGCATAGCCGGCCGGGATGCAGGTTGGAGATGTTCCTCGCTCCTGCGGCTTCACACACAGCGATGTGTGCTGCCACAGGAACGAGGAACAACATCGTAACATCGGTCTTTCCCAATTCATGGAAATGACAGAGGCTACACCGATGATACGATTACGACGTTTTTGTACTCGTTAATCGTATCAAAAATGCTTTACACACTACGATTTCGAGCGATGCCGGAAGTGCGTCACTTTCGATTTGACCCCATCGACATCGCACCTGCGATGTCGTAGTGTGCAAAGTGCCCCTTAGTTTCTGCACAAATTAAAAGGATTAATATTCTATAGGGTTTATGAATGAGTAGTGATGGGCGAGCAGTGAAATGCTCATGTGCTCGGTCCTCGAGTTCAGCAGGTCAGACACACTGAAAGTGCTCCACTCAAGTTACCATTCATGACTTGTACCATATTAGTTGTGTGTTTTGCACCCTTTCTGCACCTTGTCCGACAAGGGAGTGTAGTCTGTCTGAAAAGGGAGATGTCTTAGCAAAACATTACACCAAATTTTTGGCTCAGAGTAAGCCAACTAATAGGTGATGTAAGCTCAGACTACACAGTATTAAAAAGCATCAGATTTCTCGTAGTTGGTCATGCTGTTTGAGAAATCTGATGCTTATTTTAGACCGTCTAGCCTAAATGTGCACTGTCTAAGAATCACAGTATTGATAAATGTGCCCCAATGAGTTATTATGGTGGATTTAAGAGGAAATCACACAGACAAAACTGATGGGCTCTGAACTCTGCCCACAACTGTATATATTAATTGATTAGCATGCTGTTAGTCTGTGCACAATAATTTACTGAAGAATATTTATTTTATTTTTTTCAGTCAATTAATAAAGCTATGCAGAAGGATCATGAAGAATATAACATTGGTGTGCTTGATATTTATGGGTTTGAGATTTTTCAGGTAAGTTAAATAACGGCAGCAGATTTGGCGCTTGTACTTTTTAATCTATATATCAAAATAATTTGTACTGGTTTCTTTTCAGAAAAATGGATTTGAGCAGTTCTGCATCAACTTTGTCAATGAAAAGTTACAGCAAATATTTATAGAGCTGACTCTCAAGGCGGAACAGGTGAGTAAATCCCTGGATATACTTCCAGCTCGTCCTTTGTAGCTATATGAATGTATCACAATCATGATATATTTATATACTAAGAGAACATCATTTATATTAAAACAAATCACAACACGTTGGTTGCAAAGGTGAATCTTTCATTGTCAGTAAAGAAAGCCATAGTACTTTCGCTAAAGTCCGTGAATTATCACATTTACTTCTTTTAGTTTGCTATGATACCATTTAGTTTCAGTTGCTTGTCATTGAAATTACAGGAAGAATACGTCCAGGAAGGAATCCGATGGACCCCTATTGAGTATTTTAACAATAAAATAGTGTGTGACCTCATTGAGAATAAAGTGGTAAGTGCAAGAAAGTTAGTTGTTTGGGCTTTTTTTTTGCTTTTTTTTCATGAACTCTAGCATCAGTTTTCTTTTGTTATTATTATGTTAATCAGTTTTTTAGGCTGTGTTCACATATTGCATTTTTGCAGCCTTTTTAAAGGAGTTGTCCACTATTTTTCCATACCCATAGAATGTGTCATTAATGTCTGATCACGCCCCAGCCGATCAGCTGTTCTCGTTCCCAGCAGCAGCAGACTGAAATGTTCAGTTCCAGCGCTGCTCAGTCTTTTGATAGCGACCAAAGCTGGGTACTGCAAATCTGCCTCCTATTAATAAAAATGGGAGGTGGATGTGTAGTAAGCGGCTGCTGCCGCTATCAGAAGACTGAGCAGCGCTGAAACTGAGCATTTCCATCTGCCGCCGCCAGGACAGAGAATAGCTGATCGGCGAGAGAGCGTAGTGTCGGACCCCGGCCGATCAGATATTGATCACCTACCCTAAGGATAGGCCCTCAATGGAAAAGTAGTGGACAACCCATTTAATGCCAATTAAAAGCTACTTTTTTAGCCCCAACAAAAGCTATGAGCTTTCAGAAACCTCATGCACAATTTTTATTTTTTTTTAAGCAGCTTTTTTGCTTCCAAGAGAGCAGGTTTTATCTAGAGAAACAAAAGCAGCAAAAAAAGCAACATGTGAACATAGTTTGGCTTTATACAGTTTATATGATCAAACTCGTATACTAGACTGGAATATTTACCAAATTCCAAGACATGTAACATGTAAAAATGTAACTTCTTCTATTCTATATTAATAAAATCCACACCTCACAAAATAATACAGATCCTATGCCAATAGGTTTGTCTTTAGAGGAGAAAGCTTGTATACTCTTCAGTAAAACATGCACCACAACATAACATGCAATTTCGTTCCATAAGTTTCAGCATTTATGGCTTAATTAGTGCTGTCTATTTATTGCTGAGTATCATACACTTTCCCTGAAGAGCATAAGGTAGTGTTTATGTTGGCATAAGAAATTATAGATGGTGGCATCAATGGGTCACGTACTGTACTAATGTTTTAGCTGCGGTTAACGGGTCCCGAACCGTCTTTCTAAGGCCTCTTCTACACTTCCGCAAAAAACACGTATGTGTCTCACATTCCGTTTTTCAGGTCCATGTTACGTTTTTTATGGGCGTTTCTCCGGTACGTGTGACATCCGTGTGATGGCGTATGCTCACAGTGTGTGCATGTGGAATGTCTGTGTATGCGTGAGATACGTACGTGTAATGTCCGTGTTGTGTCTGTTTGAAATGATCCGTGTGTGTGGCAAAATGTCGTTGCTACATACCCGCAGACACAGACAGAGACGTGCGATGAGAATGAACTTGGATGAACTTCACCCGACTTCATTGTCATACCACGGCTCTGTCTGTGTGTGGCGTCCTGATTAGCGGTCACCCGTGAAGGACTCACCGGTGACCGATAATCCCCTGAGTGACTGAAGTTAGCGGCGTGATTATCGCTGCCGTCACTCAGGCTACCCGCGGCTAGCTGGAGTCCTCCACCTGAGACCGCAACTCACCTGTGACTTTTTTGCAGATCGCTCAGCTCACTTCAGTCACTTGGACGACTTGCTGTCACAGTTGGAGGATCCAGCGGTGGCCGCGAGTAACCTGAGTGACGTCATCGCTGATTGCGCGGCTCACCTCAGTTGCTGCTTGGAGGTGATAGAGAGCGGTCATTGTGTGTGGCCGCTCTTGTCACCTTCATGTAGCAGAGCTGAGAGCGTCGTGGGACCTCCGTGGATTACGCCGGACCTGGATGGGTATTTGTGGCTTAATAAAGTGGTGAAAGAGGGTGTTTGTTTTTGTGTATTATTCCAAATAAAGGATTTTTTGGATGTGTGTTCTTATTTTCTTTAACTTACAGGTTAATCATTGAAGGTATCTCGGGGAGACGCCTGTCATGATTAACCCCTTATTACCTCGATTGCCACTGCACCAGGGCAATTCGGGATGAGCTGGGTAGAGTCCCGGAAATGTCGCATCTAATGGATGCGGCAATTCTGGGCGTCTGCTGGCTGATATTGTTAGGCTGGGTGGCTCCCCATAACGTGGAGCCCCCCCATCCTGAGAATACCAGCCTTCAGCCGTGTGGCTTTACCCTGGCTGGTATCAAATTTGGGGGGGGCCGCACGTTGTTTTTGTTTATTTATTTATTTATTTATTTATTTATTTTACTGCATGATATAGACCCGCCCGCCGGCGGCACGGATGTGTGTCGGAGGTCTAAAGAAGTTTATATAGAGATGCTTGGTTAGATCTTGGTAGAAGTGCAACAAAAACTTCAAACTTAGATGTGAATGGAATCCTTTAGAATGTTTTGTTTTGGATCAAACCAAAAATGATGTGCTATTTTGTCAGTTGGGCACCATTCGTGTGTCCATCCGGTAGTTCTGTCATTTTTGATGTTCATTCCCTGTTACAGAGCAAAACACAAATGAAGAACGCAGATGTGAACAAAGCTTTCAGTGTCTTTCAAGGAAATCTGTCAGCAGGTTTTTGCTATGTAAGCTGAAGCCAGCATGCTGTATGGGTTAAAAAATAAAAATCAACTGTGCCTCTATTATCAGGCTCGTGCTCGTTACTTAAACTGCTTAACATTACTAGGGTTAGCTTGCTTGTGCATGGGAGTCCAGCATGCCCTCTGCTGTGATTGACACCTCCCTGTCAATTTATATTCTCTATTGAAAGCCTGGTGGGGGCGGGACAGCCCTCTGGATTCTGCTACATGGCTAAAGCTAAAAATTCAGATTACATCAGAAAGGCTGTAGCCAGTAATCTAAGTGATACACCATTGGATTCAGAATTTCTTTGCCTTCATTAAGCTGCTCTCAGATTAGGTAGCAAAAACCTGCTGACAGGTTTCCTTTAAATGTGGACATAGACATAAATGATAGTCTAAACTTTGTGTCTCATTAAGGGTGTTACATTTTTTTGTTTATTTTTTTCATCATGCATTTTAAATCTCTGCTAAAATGCAATGCGAATTCATGACTAAATATTCACAAGTAGCAGAAAGTCTTGGTACCTAGAGTTTTATTTTTTAAACCCCATTCACATGTATTATCTTTTGTCTGGACAAGGCCCAAGAACGTGAGTGTAATGATCAGGTCATTATGTAGGATGCTGTTAGATGTAGTCATATGATGACTTCCAGCTTGTTCCAACCACAAGAAAAGTCCCGAGTGTTGGGTCACTAATACAACTTCTGCTCCGATAAATGAATGATGATTTTGATATCTTTACTATTTCCTAATGTGTTTTTTGTATTTCCTGCTTGTTGCTGTCTTTTTCAGAATCCACCAGGTGTGATGAGTATTTTGGATGATGTATGTGCCACAATGCACGCCGTGGGAGAAGGGGCAGACCAGACTCTCTTACAAAAACTCCAGATGGCGGTGGGGACTCATGAACATTTTAACAGCTGGAATCAGGGTTTTATTATTCATCATTATGCTGGAAAGGTAAAATTACAAAGGCAAAACTGCAAGTAGCTTATCAGATTGACAAAACAAGGTGGCAGTAATACATGAGAAATTTCAGAAATATGGAGACCGATTAGCTGCAATGTGGTTTCCCATAGAGCATCAATAGTAGGCAAGTTACACCAGTATCCCCAGATGTTCTGAGGAAAAGGTGCTTTGGGAAATATAAAATATCATGCATAGCATAGGACATAAGAAGTAAGCTAAAATGTACTGCAATATATGTAATAGATATCCTGTGGTTTTTCTTCTTCAAGCAGCGTTTAAGATCGAGGGCAGTGCTCATCCCCCGGACTACTGGCTAGGTGCACTGTATGCCTGGGCATGCACCACTTTGAACTATTTCAGCATAAACATAACACCAATACATTTGTTTTTTGTGGTGGAGCAGGGAGTTCTAGGCTTCCAGCCCCACCACTCTCCATCCTATTGTCCTTTGGTGGCCAACTTCGTGTGTAGGGGAGAACAGGATCCTCTCAATCGCTCAGATCAGTTGTGTATACAAGTTATTTTTTTGTGAGGTGACATAATTACTAGTGATCGGATACTAAAATATTTGGGTGCGGGATATTCTTAGGCTCCTTTCACACTGCGTTTTGCCTTACATTCACAGGTCCCGTCGGGGCATCCGTCCGAACCGCCCCTCCCTCACCCTGTAAAGCATGTTTCGGACGCATGCGCCGACAGGGCCATTGACTGTAATGGAGCACACTACGTTAGCGTGTTCTCTGTTTTGTACCATTTTTGTGCATATACGTTTTCTGCAGGCATACACCCGAACGTACTCCACTACGTTCAGGTGTCCGCCTGCAGAAAACATATATGTGAAAAAATGGTACAAAACAGAGCACACACTAACGTAGTGTGCTCCATTACAGTCAATGGCCCTGTCGGCGGATGCGTCCAAAACATGCTTTGTGGGGTGGGGGAGGGGCGTTTCGAATGAATGCCCTGACTGGACCTGTGAACTTAAGGCAAAACGCAGTGTGAAAGGAGCCTTACTGAATACCTGAGTACTCTTCCAGTATTTATCACAAATAACGGTGATGCAACTCAATAGAAAACCTGACCATTTTTCTGGGAAATCTTCAAGAAAAATCCTCGGGTTCCCCATTGACTTGCATTAGGTTCGTTATTTGTGATGAATAGTGGAATAGTGCTAGGTATTTGGAACGAATTTCCCGAATATTTTAGTATTTGCTAATCACTAATCATTACTTTTAAATGGGGCAATCCGGAAGTATCAGTACTTTTTAAGATGGCACTAAGGGAGCAATAATCCTTTCTAAAGGGGTTACCCAGGTGGAGTTATTTGTTATTAGGCGCAATACTTGCCTTGCCCCTGGCTCTAGCAACACATGCTATGCCACTGGTGATACTCCAGTAGAATAATAAAGCAGTGCCAAAACACAGATAAAGGTTTTAAACACCTTTTCAATCCGTGTTGCTTTTCAACGAAGTATCAATGACTTTGGTCCCTATAGCGTTTCGACGCATCAATCACTTTGATTGCTGTTGCTTTTTGACGCAGCATCAATGACTTTGATCCATGCCTGATGCCCAAGGCTGGTATTGATAGTCTTGGAATCGGGATCGAACCAGACATAGTGCTTCAATCTCATTCTAAAGAACTGCTATTTCTTATTGCGCCAGTTCAAATACCTTGAACAGCTGCCATAAGTTAACAGTACAATGGTTGTTAAAGTGTTAATAGTTAATGAATGGTTAATAGCCTTTTAAAGTCTCCATGAAGTGATAGTGTGCAGGCCCTGACATAGAGACTAGGAGGTGCCAGGGGAGATGCATACAAATCTTTTTCTGTGTATATAGTATATGGCGGTACTATTCTGCACTCGCTAGGTCATCAGCAGTACAGTAAAGCCCTCATTAAATCCTCAACTCACCTGATCCCACTTTACACAGCAAAGCCGACAAGTGAATTACACAAAACAAAAAATGTCAGCTCGTTGTAGGCGCCCTAGGGGACACTGTCAAAATGGAAATTCAATACAAACAAAAAAAAAAAGTAAACCCTATAAATGAAATATGCTTGGCCTAAGTTAAATAGTCTTCCAAGTTGCAATTAATTTTCCTGACACTGTATAGTCAAGACTGGTCGTTTCCCCGTGAAGCTAGATGGATGAGTGTGGCTTCTATAATAAAGCAAATTCTATTGAACACAAACTCATTTAATCCAGAATTAATCTCTGAAAAGTCCTCACTGTGTAGGTCAAATATTTAGCGAAGTCTTCATTTCTTGCTCGTGACACCAGGCTTTTCAGAGAGGGGTTTGATGTTTATTTAATACTCCCTGTGTGTATGCATTTTGTTTAATTGCCTAAGAATGTGCTGACAGACGCTCACACGTCGCTCGGCCAGCTCCTTTTTTATCATCATGTTATGGTTAACGCAGTAAAACTGGAAAGCAGATTTAATTTGATCATCAGCAAGGACTTAAGTGCAAATAACAAATATCAACGCGATCTTTAAATTTGATTAGAGCCAGGATAGAAATACAACACGAGGCTAGTGTGCGAACATTCACAAGCGGCACGTGAAAGGGGATTTTCTCTTTGCATATACTTTAATGCTATAGATACTGAAATATCTGGTAGCACTGCATACATTACACATTACTGGCAAAACAAATTGTATGTTACTCTGGTTCACAGGATCGTATAAAAAATTGGCTGATTTTCATCCAGAAAAAAAGGCCGATCTTTCATTTGTATTGTTATCGCTATGGCGTTAGTTTTTATACAACAGCAGCATTGAACTTATTTTATTTTTTTTTTCTATGGGGCTAAGCACTTATCAGCAGGTAGTAGTTAACCACCCGCCTGTTCCGCCCTGTGCCAATCTCTCCTGGCAGTGATAATTTCTTGCTTTCATATCAACAGAGCAGCTCCTTCTCTTCCGCTCTGCTTGGTCAATGAGGCATCACTGTCAACATCATGTTGATTTGACAGCTGAGTTGGATGCCAATAAACAGGTTGTTGACAGAGCAGAGCGGAAGAGAAGGAGCTGCTCTGTCAATGTGTAGTCACAGAAAGCAGGAGACTTGTCGCTGCCGGGAGTTGTCTGTGACGGCTCAGAGCCGGGAACGATTCTTGTCAGCCAGAAAAGGCAAGTAGTTAGCAATTACGTGCAAATATGCTCGTAGCCTCATGGAGAAAATAGTCCCAAATAACCCCTTTCATAAAATTTACCCAAACACAGATTTATTTTTTTATTTTCACTCTGTGTAAAAAAAACTGTGATCTGAATAGCCCAATTCAATAACATTGGTCCGAGTTCTGTACATGTTTGGTCAGTTTTCTTTTTCATGGACAGCACTTGGACCAAAAATATGGTTGTGTAAATGTAGCATTTAGAGAGTTGGCTCCTGTGAAATCCAGGATAAATGTATGTCTGCACACTGTTCATGATGAGAGTTCACCATTTTGCCTATTAGACTAAAAGGTACTGGAGTGTCAGACTAGCACATTTCCTTATATTGTCATACTGCCTGACCTCTGCCATTGTGTCACCTCAGCATTGGCTTCTACATTATTTGGGGCCGTTTAGGGCAGTAAAGTGATTGTCCATCATACAATGTTAGGAAATCAATGAAGGTTCCTTTTTACTATTGTTCCTGCATAATAATAGTGTCTCATGTTTTCCACCTGCATCCTCCTGTGACGTACACAATCAGGAGATATTAATTAGTAATAAACTGCATGCAATTTGAAAAATAAAATAGTTTGATATTAACTTTACATTTTTAATAGACACATTTTTGTCATGAGACTTATAAGTACTAGGATTTTAAGACTTCAGACAATGCAGCTGAGTATTGAGTGTCTGATTGCTGTTTATTTTGCAGGTGTCTTATGACATGGATGGATTCTGTGAGCGGAATCGGGATGTGCTTTTTACGGACCTCATTGAGCTTATGCAAAGTAGCCAGTTGTAAGTATCCAATATCAGATAAGTGTGTGTGTGTGTGTGTGTATTTGTTTGTATATATATATGTATGTATATATATATATATATATATATATATATATATATATATATATATATATATATATATATATATATATATATATATATATATATATATATATATATATATATATATATATACTAGAAGGTGGCCCGATTCTACGCATCGGGTATTCTAGAATTTACGTATTGTGTAGTTCATGTATGATTTTTGTTATATATATATATATATATATATATATATATATATATATAGATGTTGTTGTGTGTAGTTACCAAGTGTTTGTGTAGGGCGCTGTACATGTTCTGGGTGTTGTCTGGGTGTGGCGGGGGGTGAGAGCGGTGTTGTATGTGTGTTGCGTTGTTTGTGGAGCGCTGTGTGTCTGTCGCGTTGTGTGTGTTGCGCGGTTTGTGTGGGTGTGGTGTGTTTTGGGGGGTATGTTTTGTGCAATGTGTATGTTGTGCGGTATGTGCGTATATTTATGTATGCCGCGGTGTTTGTGTGTTGGGTGTTGTGTGTGTGCAGCGTTGTCTGTGTGTGTGGGTGTCTGTGTGTGTGAGTGTCTGTGTAGGGCGGTGTTTGTGGTTCCCTGTGTGTGTGTGTGTGTGTGTGTGTGTGTGTTGGGGGGAGGTGTGCACCTCCCATCGGGCTCCATCCCCCATGCTGCACACCCATCGTGCTCCATCCCCCATGCTGCGCACTCCCCATCGTGCTCCATCCTCCATGCTGCGCACTCCCCATCGTGCTCCATCCTCCATGCTGCGTACTCCCCATCGTGCTCCATCCCCCATGCTGCGCACCCCCCATCGTGCTACATCCCCCATGCTGCGCACCCCCCATCGTGCTACATCCCCCATGCTGCGCACTCCCCATCGTGCTACATCCCCCATGCTGCGCACTCCCCATCGTGCTACATCCCCCATGCTGCGCACTCCCCATCGTGCTACATCCCCCATGCTGCGCACTCCCCATCGTGCTACATCCCCCATGCTGCGCACTCCCCATCGTGCTACATCCCCCATGCTGCGCACTCCCCATCGTGCTCCATCCCCCATGCTGCGCACTCCCCATCGTGCTCCATCCCCCATGCTGCGCACTCCCCATCGTGCTCCATCCCCCATGCTGCGCACCCCCCATCGTGCTACATCCCCCATGCTGCGCACCCCCCATCGTGCTACATCCCCAATGCTGCGCACTCCCCATCGTGCTACATCCCCCATGCTGCGCACTCCCCATCGTGCTACATCCCCCATGCTGCGCACTCCCCATCGTGCTACATCCCCCATGCTGCGCACTCCCCATCGTGCTACATCCCCCATGCTGCGCACTCCCCATCGTGCTACATCCCCCATGCTGCGCACCCCCCATCGTGCTACATCCCCCATGCTGCGCACCTCCCCATCGTGCTACATCCCCCATGCTGCGCCATCGTGCTCCATCCCCCATGCTGCGCACTCCCCATCGTGCTACATCCCCCATGCTGCGCACTCCCCATCGTGCTACATCCCTCATGCTGCGCACTCCCCATCGTGCTACATCCCCCATGCTGCGCACTCCCCATCGTGCTACATCCCCCATGCTGCGCATCCCCCATCGTGCTCCATCCCCCATGCTGCGCACTCCCCATCGTGCTACATCCCCCATGCTGCGCACTCCCCATCGTGCTACATCCCCCATGCTGCGCACCCCCCATCGTGCTACATCCCCCATGCTATAATAGTTCTCCTATTATACTCAGAGAGGAGTATAATAGGAGGACTGTAATAGGAGGAGTAGTCCTGGGGGGAGAGGAGTATAATGCCGGCTCCCTGCACATGTGTACCGGGAGCCGGTGTACACTGGTAACTATGATACACATCGGGTAACTAAGGGACCTTAGTTACCCGATGTGTATAATGGTTACCAGCGTTCACGGCCTCCGTCAAGATCCCAGCATCGCAAGGTTATGTCTGGCGCTGCTGGGATCCTGACGGAGCCGGTGTACACTGGTAACTATGATACACATCGGGTAACCAAGGGACCTTAGTTACCCGATGTGTATAATGGTTACCAGCGTTCACGGGCTCCGTCAAGATCCCAGCATCGCAAGGTTATGTCTGGCGCTGCTGGTATCGTGACGGAGCCGGTGTAGAAGCAAGCGATATCCCAGGATGTTGTGAGTGTGTGGATGTGTGAGGTGTGTGTGAGAGTGAGTGTGATCTGATGTGTGTGTGTACTCACCTGGGAGTCGGAGCTCCGTGTCAGTTGGGCCAGAGCGAGCGTGCATTGCATGAGGGGGGCGGGGCCTGCAGAGAGCCGGGGCGAGAGGCCAATCCGTGTGGGGGGGTGGGGCCATGGCGAGCCCAGCGGCCAATCAGCTTTGTGTCACCGTAAGGACACAATAAGGACACAATTTTGGAGCATGACAGACAGACAGACAGAATAAGGCAATTATATATATAGATACATACATACATATATATATATATATATACATACATACATACATACATATATATATATATATATATATATATATATATATATATATATATATATATATATATATATATATATATATATATATATATATGTATGTATGTATATATATATACTGTGTTTTATTTCTTTTCATATCCCAATCTACATTAATGAAATAAGGAACCTTGCAATCTTCACTTGACCTAATTTGAGACTATTACTGCCATTTGCAGCACTAAATTGAGTCAGATTCTATCTTTTGTATATTAGCCTTTTGAGTTTTTTCTCTGAACATGCTCCTATTAAGGCCCGTTTCACACGTCAGTGAAAAACACTGACGTTCTTCACTGACGTGTAAAACACGCACATGTCCCTCCGTGTTCTGTGATTCACGGCACACGTGGGTTGTCCATGTGCAATCCGTGATCCGTGATTGCATATGGACATTACTCACCTGCCTTCACTGCTGCTGTCCATGGTGCTGAACTCCTCCGCTCTGCAGCGTCCGCCCACCGCTCTCAGCAGCTACTTCCTGGTTGGCATTTCCTGCTCTCATGAATATTCATGAGCCAGGCAGGAGCTGCCGAGAGCGGAGCAGGCACAGCGAATCGCAGGCAAAGTAAGTTGAAAATTTTGAATATTTAATATGTCCGTGATTTTCTTGTACGCGTGTCACTGATCACACACGGATCACACCATACTGTGGTCTGTGGGTCATCAGTGATGCCAGACAAAAACTGACATGTCTCCGTGCAGAATCACGGCCAAGGGTGCACGCTGCACGGAGACACGTTCAGTGAAAAATCACTGATGTGTGAGCAGACCCATTGATTAGAATGGGTCTGTGTATGTCAGTGATTCTGGTGCGTAGAAAAAAAAGCACAAACGTACCAGAATCACTGACGTGTGAAAGGGGCCTAAGGCAAATGCCGTTGTGCATAGGTGAGCTGTGACAATCGCCTATTGTGACCTGTGGATCCTGTATTATCTACTTTGTTGAGCTGTTGTATGTCATTGTAATCTTGTCTGTGTTGATAACAAGACTGCTGAAAAGTCCTTTGTACAGAACAAGCAAGTCTCTAGTATAAGTTCTAAAGGCCATTATACAAGATTCAATTTTTAAATTTAATTTAAATTTTGCTCTCAGATAAGGTAGCAAAAACTTGCTGACAGATTCCCTTTTAAGTATAGCTAATGGATAATTGAAAAAAACAGAAACCTTAAATATTTTTTAAAATACATTTACATGAAAACCTGATATAACCCCTTAACAACCGCGGGCAGTAATATTACATCCCTGGGGTCATAGTGTTAATCCCCACCTGCTGCTGAAAGCAGGGATCCGCACACACGTCAGCTGATTTGTACAGCGCACATGTGTGACTTGCAGGTACGAATGGAATCGCTATCCACCCGTACCTGTTAACCCCTTAAATGGCGCTGTCAAGATGTGACAGCGCCATTTTAATGGTGATCGCAGTAATCGCATACTCACAGGCCTCCACTGGAAGTCATGTGACGTGATCACATGGATCCAATAGTTGTCATGGTAGCACAGGGCCATGTGATTACTCCTGTAGCTCACATGAGTTGGGTCCTGTAAGAAGCAGCCAAGTGCTGCTTGTTACAAGAAATGAAAATTTCTACCGGTCTAAGCAGTGCTGCTCTGATCGGGAGAAATCAATGAGCGATCAGACTGCTAATCCTTATAGTCCCCTAGGGAAACTAGTAAAATTTAAAAAAAAGTTTAAAAAAAGTTTTGAAAACTTAAAAAAAGAAATAAAAAACCTAAAAGTTCAAATCATCTCCCTTTGAAAATTAAAGGGTTAAAAAAATAAGAAATATACACATATTTGGTATCACCGCTTTCAGAAATGCCCTATATCTATCAAAATATAAAATCTATTTATCTGATCGGTAAATGGCGTAGCGGCAAAAAAAACGCCCAATGCCAAAATTACGTTTTTTGGTCGACGCAGATTTTGCGCAAAATGCAATAAGAGGCGATCAAAACATAGCATCGTAGCAAACATGGTACCATTAAAAATGTCAGCCCAAGATGCAAAAAATAAGCAGTCACTGAGTCATAGATCCAAAAAAATGAGACCGCTATGGGTCACAGAAAATGGCGCAAAACGTATGCCACTTTTTTGGACAAACTTCCGATTTTTTTTTTTTTAACCCCCTTAAATTAAAGTAAACCTATTCCAGTTTGGCGTCTACGAGCTCGCATCGACCTCAGGCATCACACCCACACATCAGTTTTACCATATCGTGAACATAGTGAATAAAATATTTCAAAAACAATAGTGCAATTGCACTTTTTTTTGCAATTTTTCCGCATTTGTAATTTTTTTGCTGTTTTCCAGTACACTATATGGTAAAAGTCATAGTTTCATTTAAAAGTACAACTCGTTCCGCAAAAAACGAGCCCTCACATGACCAGATTGACTGAAAAATAAAAGATTTACGGCTCTTGAAAGAAGGAAGGTGAAAAAAAAATGGAAGTGTGAAGTGGTAAAACAGTAGTAATTTTCTGATGACTTGCTCCCTTTAATAATAGTAGGCTAGTTTTCTGGGGGGAGTTTTTGCAATAGTTTCTAATACAACTGCTGTTACATATCTTGGCTTTGCTCCAATGTTTTCTTGATTACTACAATAAATCACAGCCTATTCTATACCTACTTCCAAGACTGTTGCGTAGGATTTTACTTTAACAATATATCAGTCCAAGAGTTCCTGTAATATAAATGTATGGCCTCAGGATTCATGCTTTTACGGCTTGTTTCATAGGCATTACTGGAAGTGGGCTCTGCTTACGTTAGTAGGGGTGGGGGCTGTGCTCTCAACCAGGCATAGGGACCCCAACGTGCAGCCAGCAAACATCTACTACAGTTCTATACTACCTCTCCCAGTCTCAATAGTTAATCAAAGGTATAGTGAATAGCTATACAATAAGTAGTGAGTTAGCACTACCATGCTCTGGAGCTCAGTACTCGTAACAAGCATTTTGACACTCTGACTGGCTTGATTCGTGTTCAGAGTTCGAGAAAAATGCTTGAGTTTACCTTTGACTTCCATTATCCATTGTACATGACTCGAGCCCATCCAAGTGTCAAAATGCTCTTTAGGAGTACCGAGCACCCGGGCATGGTAGTGCTCGCTCATCACTATCAGTTTAATTTCCTTACACCAAAGATATCTTGCTGTTCAGCAAGTGCATTGTTGACATTTAGGCTTCCATTGCACGACCGGTTTGTTCCTTCTGGATTGTACATGAAACCACAATCGAGCGAAAATAGCAGTTGTGGTCTACAAATAGTCTGAGAGGTTATTTTCCCAACAAAGCCTTAAAAAAAATGACTGCGTGTTTTGACAAAGGAGTGCCAGAAATGAAAGGAATACTTGGTAAGAGCTGTACAGAACCTCAGGTTCTCCCACAAGCTAATCTTTGATGACAGTGCCCAGCTGTTATTTATGGCTGTGTACAGATGAAATTTGCCATGCTTCAGCCTTCCGGAGAGTTAAGTCAGCCGGTGTACGCGCCAAGAAAATGTATTTGTTCATTAAATATCCGACTGGCTCCAATACTGTCACATATTCTTACATGTTTATTGCAAATATGAAGCTAATAATATCTGTTCTTGTCTAATACAGGATTTCATCATATTTGTGTTTGAGGACAAGATTGTAGCTAATTTGCCCTATATGTAGTCATCTGCCACCTCCCATGTAACATTCTTGAATAGCTCCAATTCCACCTAAACTCTGCTGCCCAGTTAATCCCCTATCCTCCTGTTTGATATCTGATATTGACAACACATGCATGATCAATTGAGTGTGCATGTGTATAGGGTTTTGGAATGAATAGCTTGATCAGCTGACCGTTATTGAAAGTATTCTGGAGCTTCTGCATTTTATGAACTCCAATTAAAGAGGAACTAAGAGATTGCTGTTATTTTTTTTATGTTCTCTTAATTGCAAGTTAATTGATAGGGGGATTGGATTCTGAGAACGATCACTCAAAAACGCCCTGAGAGGTGTGGAGCTTCGCCGAGTGTACACTTAGAGCAGGGTACGGATGCAGTAGAACATCTATTCTTCTACCGCATCCGTACTCCGATCTGTGTGCGCTTCTATCTCCAGAGCTGCGCTCCACTCGGGGAGTTTTTGAGTAGTCGTTGGGTTCCCAAGACCCAGGCCACCACTAATTTAATTTTAAAAGTTAGAGAACAAGAACATAATAATAATAATGCAAATGTTTACTCTCTAAGTCTATTTTTCAATCTTTTCAGGCCTTTCATAAAAGCTTTATTTCCTGAAAATCTTCAAGCAGAAAAGAAGGGTCGTCCAACAACGGCAAGCAGTAAAATCAAGGTACGTTTCTAAAAGTAGTATCTAAATAAGGATGTAGTGATCAATATCAGTTTTTATTTTTGTGCAGATTCTGTAGGCTGCTCTGTTAATGCCTATGATGTTTATTATTACTAGGCTTATTAAAAAAATGAAATTTTCTCTTCCTCTGCTCATGGTGTAAGTGATCATTATCTATAGTGTTTTGCTATTTACCATTTCTTTTTTTATTTTTAAAAGAAACAAGCAAATGACTTGGTGAACACCTTGATGAAGTGTACCCCACACTATATCCGCTGCATCAAGCCCAATGAGACCAAGAAACCTCTGGACTGGGAGGAGAGCAGGTATATAGCCATTAATTAGAACGGGTAATAACAGCTTAAAGCTTCTTGGTCATTGTGTAATATACGACAATTAGACTGAAACTTTACACAGTAGAGAAAACTACTAGGTGCTTCCCTCTCCAACACCTTGAACAAGGACATTTTTACAAGGGTGGATTAATCCATTATTTGTATATGCGTCAAATTAGTGGTCTCATATTTCTATCACAGCAGCCAAAACCATGCAAAGTTTAGGTTTCCAGACCAAATTGTGATGGAAAATGGCTTATGCCCAACTATATGAAAGGGCTATGTATTGTCCATGCTGTAGATCTGCTGTGGCTGAGGTTTCCCACAGAACATGGCATTGTGTCATGTGAGTTTGGCATACACATGCTAGAATTTGGCATGTCTATATGGTATGTTGAAAACGTTATGTTTGTGTAACCTTGACCTTTTTTAGACTATTGTAATCCATGTCTCTGATTTCTCCAAAGGGTGAAACATCAAGTAGAATATTTGGGTCTGAAGGAAAACATCCGCGTACGCCGAGCAGGATATGCCTACAGGAGGGTGTTCAAGAAATTCCTGCAGAGGTGAGGATAGCATTCCTGTGCTAAATGTGACATACAAATTAGGGAAGTCTGGCAGTGTATCCAGATCCGGTTACATCATTCAAGGGTCTAACTATATACAGCAGATGTTTACAATTTTCAAAGTTGTAGACATTTCTTTTGCATGTCTTTGTTTTTGCATGGGTTCTTCTTTTATATCTGTTTTTGAGTGCTGAAAACTGTACAAGTTGATGTGGTAGTATCTTGTGGTCTCAGGATAAATGCTTCTCCTAAGTAGAAAAGTGTTGAACGAAGAGTGGTAATGGGAAACTGAAATTTTCCGCTCTATGGTGATACAGAAATACGGCATTTGCTTTATTGAAGTTTTTATGAACTTAGAACAAAACAGAATAACCATTTAATGCCTAAAGTCTCATTCTGTAGTTAAAAGGCTTGTCCGGTAGTTTATATTGATGGCCTATCCTTTCGATAGGCCATCAATATAAGATCGGTGGGGATGATGATCTTGCTGCTGGCAGTGGCCGGATCAGATTAGTTGTGGAGCAGAATTACACAGCTCTGTCAAGTGAGTAGTGGCAATTGTGTTCTGCAAGAATTCTACAATGGTACTGGAGATCCATCCCGGCTCTTTTTAAAAGGCATATATCTGCAGTATCACGCAATTTTCACTATTCCGATGACAGAGCTGTATAGTTCCTCTCTGCAACTAACTACGTCGTGGTGGCACTGAGATCAACTGAATGATAGTGGTGCCAGGGGTCCAACCCCAACTAATCTGATATTGATGACCTATCCTTAGGGTAAGCTATCAATATTAAGTACAGAACAACCCATTAAAAGAAAATCTCAAGGAGTAAGACAAAAGTTCACCTGCCAGCCCTCAATAGTGCCAACTAAATGAGAATGTTCTTTCTTTTAGTTTTCCAACCCCATTGCTGTGCTTCAATGTAAAGATCTTGGCTGCTGTAGTAGTGTTTTCATATTACTGGTCTTGTATGTGTCAGCTCTTCTGCAGACTGATGAGTTATGCCTATCACACAGAACTTAGATTCTTCAATGTTGTCATCTTGTCAACTATTGCGCAATTTCAGTGTTTAAAGAGGCAGTGCCCCACAAGAATGCGTCCATCATTTCATGTTTCAATTGTTTCTGCAATGTGTGAAATCATGTGGAATTCTACACCACACCTTTCTATATGCTATGCAGATAACTATTATTGTTAGCAGCATTAGGGAGTGTACAGCTTTCTCCACCTTACCAGATGGTCCATCAAGTTTAGTCACATTTAGTTGCATCGAAGGGGAAAAGTTTCTTCCTGTATATGACTTCCCAGAGACCTTCCAAACCCTGCACTGGCATTTTTCCACTCTCAACATTTAGTTTTTTTAACCCAAAGGTGTTTGAAACTGGGACCCTCACTTACGAGTACAAGCGTGTTGTACCTATTTGCTGACTCGTGGCCGGCACCACCTCTATAGTGTTTGCGGCCACCTCTCCATTTAAAGGGAACCTGTCACCGGATGTTCTATGTCATCTACACTACCTGCGCAGGACCTCACTGTCGGCTGGTGTAGATGACGTAGAAAGCGTCTTCCACACTAGCTTCAGAACGAGAACCAAGATGGCCGAAAGAGGAGGCGCGGGACCCGGAGAACGGAGACTCCCATCCGACCAGTCTGCTCTGCACTGATCATTAGGTAAGTATTATAAACATCCGGTTACAGGTTCCCTTTAAAGAAAGTTGGGAACCACATATATCAGGCATTTATGGCTTACATATTGGATACGCCATACATTTGTAAGTTGGGAATACTCTTCTCAATGTGTAATGATTAAATTGTAAAATTGAATTGGCAAATTTGAAACTTTGAAACAAGTGATTTTAAACTTTTAATCTGCTATGATCACTTTTGTTAGGTCCTCCAATCTGATCTGTTACAAAGTTAAAGATAAAAATATATATAATTTATTTATATGTAGAAAGAAGTAGTGTCTTGAATATTGAAACACAATTATTTGTAGATTTGGAGAGCTTTCGCTCGGCACCAATGCTTCTGATCTGGATTAGTGTGTTTCCCTTTGATTCAGTGACGACATTCATGTCCTAAGACATGTAATAAAAGAAAGAGGTTGTGTAAGAACTTGGCAGACTGGAAATGTGTGTTTCTCTATTTGCTGTTATTTTCTTCTGACAGATTCCTGGCGGCGTTGACTAACCAGAGATGTGAATAGGCATTTCTGTGCAGTATTTTTTATTTGCATGCAAAGATCGCAGTGAATGACTGGTGTGTTCAAGCGTAATGTCATTGGAAACATAAACTTTTAATGTCTAAGCTTCTATCCAGAAACAATTCAGAGAAATTGAAAATAAGTTTTTCTTCCATCATATATTGATCCCTTAGATGTTTGATGACAGAAATATATTTACAGACCTAAAATTGAGAAAAGGTGATTTATATATCAGGTAGGACATGCATTACCTATAGAAAAGCTTCTGCGGCAGAATAGATGAGGCCATGATTAATTACAGTGAACAGAAAAGGCTGCCACTTAGTTGAATAATGTTTTTGTTGTAATATTTATTTTAAAAGGAATCTGTTGCCAGTTTTTTGCTACCCCCATTTGAGGGCGGCATGGTGGATGTAGAGTCTAAAGCATGGGTCCCCAATTCCAGTCCTCAAGGGCCGCCAACAGTGCATGTTTTCAGGATTTCCTTAGTATTGCACGTGTGGTAATTTAATCACCTGCACAGTTGATGATTCCAACACCCATGCAATGCTAAGGAAATCCTGAAAACATGCACTGTTGGCGGCCCTCGAGGACTGGAGTTGGGGAACCCTGGTCTAAAGGGTGCTTTACACGGTACGATCGATCGTGCAATTTCACGATCGATCGTACCCGCCCCCGTCGTTTGTGCGTCACAGGCAATTAGTTGCCCGTGGCGCACAAAGTCGTTAACCCCCGTCACACGCACTTACCTGCTGTGCGACGTTGCTGTGGGCGGCGAGCATCCCCTTCCTGAAAGGGGAGGGACGTTCGGCGTCACAGTGACGTCACACAGCGGCCGGCCAATAGAAGCGGAGGGGCGGAGATGAGCGGGACGTAAACATCCTGCCCACCTCCTTCCTTCCGCATAGCCGGCGGGTGCCGCGGGACGGAGGTAAGCTGCTGTTCATCGTTCCCGGGGTATCACACGGAGCGGCGTGTGTTACCCCGGGAACGATGAGCAACCGGCGCCATTTTAATTAAACGAGATTCTGAAACCGAGCGACAAGTACACGACTCACGATTTGTGAGCGATACTGCGTCGCTCGGAGGTGTCACACAGCCCGACGTCGCTAGCGATGCCGGATGTGCGTCACAAAAACCGTGACCCCCGACGATCTATCGCACGATAGATCATCTCGTGTAAAGCACTCTTAACACCCGAATTCCAGTGATTGTATCAGTTACTTAGCTGCTTGCTTCAGTTTTGATAACCTCAGTCCTATCGGCTGCAGATCTACCGGTTCTCTGAATGCTGAGCGATATACAATGCTACACACACTACTGATTGATAGCTTTCTGTGTACAATGTGCATAGGCAGAATGCTGCCAATCGGTAATGGTTGTGAGGTTATACAAAGTTGCTGGATATGAGGAACTACTTGGAAGGAGCCATACTAGTCCTCTAGTGATCATCTGCTGAAAGAATGATTCTATCAAAACTACAGTAAGCAGCCCAGTAAGGGATGCATCGCTGGTATCAGGGTCAATGTCTCTAAAAAGCAAATAAAGATATCTTGCCGTTTGGATACAAAACGTCACCAATTTATTAGTATTGCTTTAAAGGGGTGGTTCACCCATATTTCTTATTTTCTAGAT
Source organism: Anomaloglossus baeobatrachus (assembly GCF_048569485.1). Classification (NCBI taxonomy): domain Eukaryota; kingdom Metazoa; phylum Chordata; class Amphibia; order Anura; family Aromobatidae; genus Anomaloglossus; species Anomaloglossus baeobatrachus. The sequence continues at coordinate 476,166,814 of NC_134356.1, forward strand.
CGATATTATATTGAGAAACAATGTTTCTGTCAAATACCTTATGCTAGCAATAGTGCCTGCGAGAGGCGCTATTGCCGACCACTGTTCCCCGCTCCGTGACCCACGCGCTCCGTGAATTCGGGGATCTGGTGACATCACGTCAAGTTCCTGACACCGCGGCCAGCTGGAGTGTCCGTGAGTGATGTGCTGTGGGCGGTGTTTCACCGCTTGTCACAGCCCATCTGCTCCCTCCTCCCTCACAGCAGAGCGCTGCAAGCAGGAGACACAATGGACTGTGACATGCGGTGAAACGCAGCCCACAGCCCAATGACTCAGGAAGACTGGGACCCGGCCGCAGTGATATGATGTGATCCGGAACTTGACATGACGTCACCGGATCCCCGAGGTCACGTAGCCCACCGAGGTCACGTAGCCCATCTGCCCACCGAGTCATACTAATAATCTGAGGTGAGTCCCATTCCTGTTCTCTCCAAATGAGGCCTGACATAAGGATAGATCTATGTAGTAGTTATAATGTGAAAGTAGCGCATGTAAATGTCAAAGTCTGGTCCATTCTGCTGTGTATCAAGCAGTAAGACAGTTCTCTTAGAAATATATTGACATTGTTTACTAGTGTGTTGTTTATAACTACAAGAACTATTTATTCCCTTTACCTGTACCGTGCTGTAAGAAATGAACTTTGAAGTTTCCATCCCATCCTCTTTCAGGAAGTTACAGAAGTTACAGGCCATATTTGATAAGAGACCTTTATGGACCGAGCAGTTTTAGAATTCCATTTTATTACTGATTACATAATCATTTCAACTTTTTCTTATTTCTTGTTTGTTTGCTTTCTACAGGACACAAGTTTCTGCTTGTGCCAAGGACTAATGAGATCACCAATAATGATAATGTCTTCTTAAGTGTTTGGTCCCCTGAATGTTTTATAAACTTTCATGGCCTTCAATACAATTCCTTAGATCAGCCTCTCATATTGCGGTGGAGGAAAGGAGTTTCTGTCTTTGCAGAACTTTTTGTTAGTAGTAATAATCTAATAATTTTATTTATATTGTGCCAACATGTTCCGCCCCATTTTACAAGTCGTTGGGGACATGTACAAATAATATCTGACATTAAAGAATAACAAATAGTTCAATTCAATCAAGGGGAATGAGGGCCCTGGTTGTAAGAGCTTACAATCTATGGTTAAGTAGGGGTGGCAGGGTAAAAAGTGCTTGTATTTCATGGTCAAGTCATCTAACCAATGAATGAGGGAACTCATTTTAAGCTGCATGAGCGAGTACAAAGAGAGCTACAAAGGGCCACTGCGTCCAGAGAATAGAAAAGACCAGATTCTTAGGAAAGGGTAGGAATGAAGAAATGAGAACATGCAAAAGGACTGACTAAAAATTATTCAGATTGTCTGAGGAAGTGCATTCCAGAGAAAATGGTGCAGCACTTGAAAAATCTTAGAGACCTCGAGACTCTGACATTAGTGGTTTCTGTGAATCATTTGTGTTTATGACCAAAGCTTGTTATATGTATGTATATGTGTGTGTGTGTGTGTGTTTGTGTGTGTGTATATGTGTGATGTGTGTGTGTGTATATGTGTATATGTGTGTGTGTGTGTGTGTGTGTGTGTATGTATGTATGTATGTATATGTATATATATATATGTATATATAATATATATATATATATATATATATATATGTATGTATCCATTAGATTTTATCTAGTATTAAAAATCTGAAATTAAACTATGTA